>NC_141064.1:16883367-17023367 GCF_041138505.1 Cibotium barometz
CTACCATCATTAAGAAAGCACCATTTGAGATAGTGTATGGAAAGACCCTTCCCACTCCGATGACTTGTCTTTTCCGCACTATAGAAACTGCTGATGAATTTACCAGAGACTTTATCTCTATTCATGACCAAGTTAAAGAGGCTATTAGGAAGGCTCAGGAAAAGTATGTAAAGCAGGCCAATAAGAAAAGGAAAGCCATTACTTTTGAAAAAGGAGACCATGTACTTTTGAGAATAGAAAAGAGGAGGCTTAAGAGTGTAGAAAAGAATCCTGTTGTCAAACTAGCGCCTAGATTCTACAGTCCTTTCAAGATAGTAGACAAAATCAATGACCTGGCTTATAGACTAGATCTTCCATCCCATTGGAGAATTCATAACTCCTTTCATATTAGTTTATTGAGACCCTAAGGACCAATCCCTACTCATCCTATTTATGAAGAACCTCTAGAACTAGTTGATAATGAAGAGCAATTAGTACCTGATGTAATTATTGACCCCATGAGCAGACTACTACAAGAACTGGCAATGTTTATAACATATATCTTTTGACCTTCAAGAACCATCCGAGAGAAGATGCTCGTTGGATGCCCGAGCGGTTTTTCTGCACATGTCCTGACTTAATCCACTCCTATCAAACACGCAACTGAGGTCAATTGCTAACCTGAGCAAAAGGGATGTTACATTATTGGCTCTCTATGGTCTATTGGGGACACCCGTCTTACCATTGTGCCATGCTTGCAATTAGTATCGTAAGTGATGTCATATTAAATACTACATTGTAAGTGCGATTGGCATATGCTTTACGGGTCTATGATATGTATGCTGTGATTGGGTGATGCCATGTGTACACATGCTAGTGTTGTTGATATTGGTGTTTAATTGCCTCACCTAACATGTTGACTTGTTGAGTATAGGTGATGAGCACGAGGATGTCAAATGAGGCGTCATACTTGTGCGAGGGTCACCAAACGAGGTGTCGCATAGGCACGAGTGTGCAAGGGTCACTGAACGAGGTGTTGCACGTGTAAGGGTCACCGAACGAGGTGTCACGCGGGTTTTGTCATGTGCATGGGCGTTTGCATCGCCTCGACATTTATGAGTATACTTCATTATTTTTGTTTGGCCGTGTGCCATTTATTTGTACTCGGATATTTATGCACCCCGATGTGCGCGGGTGTATTGTGTGTGAGCTAGAGCTTCACTATTATTTTTGGTACACACTAGATGTGTGTGAACATCCTCTAGAAGGATTGATTATTTTTGTAAAAAGAACCCTATTTTTTGAAAAAGCTTCATGATTGGCTTAAGGGCTATCTTGGGTAATACATGATTAAATACTCATGTCGTGGAGAAGGAGCCAGCACGCATGAGGGGGAGATTTAACCTAATCCTTCTTTGATGGTGATGTTTATTTGTGCACAGTTTTAAAAGTCTATAGTTTATCTTCCATGTTTAATTCCATGTCTATGTTTAATATGTTTGAATCTCTTATTTGTTTCGAGTTGAATATTTATTCTTGATTATTGTGTGCAATTTTGGTACTTTGATTGTGTTTTGTGTGGCAAGATCCTCACATGCATACATATATATATATACATATATATATATATATATATATATATATATATATATATATATATATATATATATGTATATACATATGTATGTATATACATATGTATATATATACATATGTATATATGTATATATATACACATATACATATATATATATATATATACATATGTATATATATATATATATGTATATATACATACATACATATGTATATATATATATATATATATATATATACATACATACATATGTATATATATATACATATGTATATATATACATATATATATATATATATACATATGTATATATATATATACATATGTATATATATACATGTATATATACATACATACATATGTATATATATATATATATGTATATATACATACATACATATATATATATATATACATACATATATATATATATATATATATATATATATATATATATCGTTACGTTATTGATCTTTGTAAAGTTTATGACACAATAGATTGAGGTTACTAGAGATGGAAGAGCTATTGATCTGGATGACTTTAATACTATATGTGCATTACAATAATATCAAGGTGAAAGAGATACTCTTTTGGCTCTATATAGATGAATTAGATGATCTTGTTGATTGGTTTGGAGGGGCTAACTCTATAGTAAAAGAGATGGTGATCTTTATCCTTTTTATGCAAATCCTCTTATCGAACTCTTTAAAGGGACTTTAGATGCCTTATTGAAGTTTTATCACAACAGGGACCTCACAATTAGCCTTGATAAAGCTAAGGTTATGTCTTCCATAGGTTCCCTAGTTACTTATTAAGAGAATCCTTTACGTTTGCTGATGGAGGGTAGAGATTATAATATTGACCTCCCAATCCACCTTGGTAAATCCATAGTTTCCCTAGAGATTATAAAATTGACCTCACAATCGACCTTGGTAAAGCCAAGGTTATATCTTCCACAGTGTCCCTAGTTACTTATTGAGAGAATCCTTAACATTTACTAATGGGGCGTAGAGATTATAAGATTGTACACATACTTGGAAGTTAGTATCTCTCTCCCAAATTTTACAATTATGCTAACTACCACATTAAGCTAGCAAGAGGGTATGCATCGTCAGCCCACTTTTAGCATGACATTATTTTCTCAACCCCGAAATGTACAATGAGACCAATAGCCACAACATGGCTAGCAAAAGGGTTTGCTTCTTTTTATTCCCTTGTCAAGCCCACAACAATGTCTGGTGCACCATTTTGGGATATGAACATCCTTCAAATAAAGTGGAGTCAAGTAGTGAGACTACTTGTAAATATGTTATCATGCATTAACCATAGTAAGTCCTATGCCCCAAATCATCTCATTGTGGGAGAGTTTGTACCCTGCCTAATGCATATAAATGCATCATTTAAACTAGTTACATACATTTAAAGGATGCACCATGTGGAAGAAACACTACAAAAAAATTTACCGTGGTTGGCTCTATCTTCCTCTATGCATAGACCACATGTCGATGCCATCTCACATACTTTCTATAGATGCATTATCACCTTTTTATCAACACACTTAATCACAAATTGCCATGTTGAGCAAACAAGAGAAAAATAGAGTTATGGATAGTTATTATGGATAATCTTAGCATGTTTACATCTACAAGACATGGTTTCAAGTTGACATGCTCCCATCAAGAATGACTTCATATGGAGACCACTTTCTCACATCGATAGATGATGGGTTTACTAAGATGATTGAATACTTCGAGATTAACCTAGCACATGCATGGGATAGCTCCATGTTTTTATAACATAGTATCACATGCATGGGATAGCTTCATGTTTTTATCACATAGTTTACCTATAGAGATAGGATAAAAGGTGGATCTCACAAGGGAACGTAGAGAGCTCTAATTAGTAAACAAGAGTTGTAGACAAAGGAACATGCTTTATTCCACTGTTCGCATTGTTCACCATACTATAAGATTTGAGGACACTATCACTGTTTATTCATGAAAAAAAGGTTCATACTTTTATGAGGAGACAACATCATGTGTATAAGAACTAGAGATATGTGGCCCCATATGTGTACTGGTCAGTGTCGTAGGCTTAGGGAACAACCCTTG
Organism: Cibotium barometz; assembly: GCF_041138505.1. Lineage (NCBI taxonomy): Eukaryota > Viridiplantae > Streptophyta > Polypodiopsida > Cyatheales > Cibotiaceae > Cibotium > Cibotium barometz. The sequence goes on from NC_141064.1 coordinate 16,887,055, forward strand.
GAAAACACAACTCTATATGTGCATTGGGTGTCATAGGCATAGGGAACAACCTTATATGTGCAATGGATGTCGTAGGCATAGGGAACAACCCTTTTAAAAAACACAATCACGTTTGTGTAGATAGAAACCAAACACCCCTTGCTTCTTTATTCCCAAGGATTGGTCAACATGGAATTAAAGATCCATTTAAACGGCTGCATAGTTGAAATGTGGATTGTTGCCCATGCACAGGAGACTTATTACAAACTTATAGTATCTTGTAGTCCCCTATAGTTTGAAATTGGTATTGGGGCCCATGCACAAGAGACTACATGGAGTAGATTTGGCTTCAATAATTGTGTGAACACAATTACAATAATGAAATTAATTGGCCTCTTCAACTCTTCAAGATTAACCAAATCTACTCCATGACCTTTTAGTCCTCGATGATGGGTTTGATTAGATACATAAGGTCCCAATACAACAATTCATTGATGATGTAATAAATTTGCACCTTGTAGACGTATAATTTGAGTATGTATTCATCATCCCATGCAAATATGTGATTATCTAAAGACTAATTGAGATCTAATAAGGGCCTCTTGGGTGCCAAAGGCAGGTGTGGTGCTAGGGTTTCAAGCTCGATGGATTTAGGTGGTAAAGGTTCCATTTTTTAAAATGGCTCCGCTTCTTAACAAAAATCTTGTTTAAGTAGTGTGAGGCAAATCATTGGTTGGTTTGTACAATCAATACAAGAGAGAATGTGTTTTATATCCAGATCAAAGAATTCTTCGTCCCCTTTTATAGCATACTATGACTAAAGATGACCCTAATGCTTGGGATAGGATTGCACCAAATCCTTGACCTTCATCCAAGAATTATGTTACGAGCATCATAAATTGTCTTTTTTTTCATCCATTTTTTAAGCAAATCATTGGCTGGTTTGTACAATAAATAGAAGAGAGTGTTTTATATCCTAATCAAATAATGTTTAATCCCCTTTTATAGCATCTATGACTAAAGGTGACCCATAGGATTGCACCAAATCCTTGACCCATAGAACGTGTTTTATATCCTAATCAAAGAATGTTTAATCCCCTTTTATAGCATACTATGACTAAAGGTGACCCATAGGATTGCACCAAATCCTTGACCTTTAAATTTTTATCCAAAAATTATGCTATGAGAATCATGAATTGTCTTTGTGTCATCTGGCTTGTTCTTATTGGCCATCTCAAGCTTGGGTTGATGATCCTTCATATAATTAACTTGCCTTGTGAATGTTGTGTCTTGGCGAGTCAATCTTGGATTGCACCTCAAATTGCAAGGCTTTCTCAATTGTGATCTATGGATAGTATTGCCAAGTAATTACTAAATTTATTATTTATTAAGGGATCACTAGCATGGTGGCGTTCTAAATAAGTGCATAGTGGATGTGAGCTTAACCATAGTTATCTCCATCTTCTTTGAGTTATTTTTCTTTTTGTTAAGCTTATGAGACAATTATTTCTTTACCATATTAATCCTTGATTGAAGGTAAGCCATGTGTTCATGGGCTTGTCTTATTGCATTGAGGGTAACCACATTTATATGATGGATTGCTTGGACATTTAATGAAGTTATTGTTAACTAGAGAAATTTGTGCTTTCATGATCAAATTGTCTCCACATGTATGTGATGCCACATATGCTTGAGCTTGCATCCCTAAGAAGTCTATGAGGGTGTGCCTATATTTTAAAAAAAATTAATGTCATGGTCAACCACCACCACCGATTGCATGATGATGGAAAGAGTGGCTTCAAAGTTGGCTCGAGGGAAGATTGTGTGGAGGTACATGAATAAGTGGGCTTGATTTTCATGATATTGGTGATCAAATTACATATGACATGGCTATTACAAGATGTGATTCATGCATGCATGCTTGAAAATATTTATAAAGGTCCATATTATATGAGATGGAGAAAATATTCACAATGCATGCATGCTTGACAATATTTATAAAGTTTCATATTATATTGGATGGAGAAAATATTCACAATGCATGCATGCTTGACAATTTTTGTAAAGTTCCATATTATATTGGATGGATAAGGTGTTGGTGGCAATGGTTGCGCCTTGTAGTTTGGGACTGTGATTGTGGGATAGATAATAATTTTGGGAGTGGAAATGGTGTAAGAGTAAGTCACATTTGTGCCTTTCCTTGTTAGGTTAGAGCCTTGGTAGAATTTAAATAATTACTGAAGTTAAGACTTAGACTCTTACCATAAAAGTGAGATTTTCATACACTTACATTGTGGTATGGGTGTGTTATATGAGAACTTTGCTTAGCTACTAGGATAGGGATGGAGCATATGATCCCAATTTGAATCCCACCTTAATGTTGATCATTATTTTGCCTTGGACACCATTACTTTAAGTGAGATTTTACCCATGCACTTGCACACACTTGCATTGTGATATGGGTGGGTTGTCTGAGAATACACATGGACCATGTGATCCTGAGTTGAATCCCCACCTTAATATTGATAATGTTTCTTTAGACATCATTAGCTTAAGTGATATTTTGCCCATACATGTGCATTGTGGTATGTGTGGGTTGTGTGAGAACCTTACTTAATGCTACTAGGATATTGATGGACCATGTGATCCTAAGTTAAATCCCCACCTTAATGATGATAATTTTAATAGTTCTAAAAGATAAAAAATATTTTTAAACACTATATATGTATGTATGCATATGAAATATTCATCTTAAAAGGATGTAAGATGAGTATTTAACACTCCTACTATAATTCAAATTCATCAAAAGCTAAAAAGAATGTATGTATATAGTCTTTTAAGATGAATATTTAACACCCCTACTATAATTCAAATACTTCAATAGCTAATAAATATTGCACCTCCTCCGAGTGTGAAGGATGTAGGTAGATCTAATTAAAAACTATTCTCATGTGATGTCATTAATTTTTATATAGTGATGGTCTTACTCTTCGGAATGATGTTTGATATTGTAATTGATGGTAAAATGTTAGGGTCTTGATCATAATATTACATAGAGAGTCATATATATGATTGGATTGGATAGTACATATGGTCATTTATTTTCCTATCGATTACTTATTATTCTAATCACAATCTTATCATAGATAAAGTTTACATCCACATAATAAGATTAACCATTGTATTTTAATAAGATTAACCATTTACATGATAAGATTAACCATTGTATTTTAATAAGCTTAATTAACAAAATGTAGATTGGTGGTTGTATTTACTTCATGATTTTTGTAAGTAATATCAACTAAACATTCAAGCAAAAACACTAGGTAGTATATTCACAATGAGAAGTATTTGGCATTTATAAAAAATACTAAAAAACACATGACATGTGTGTACAATATTACTAAAAAATACCCAAAACATATTAGTTTAGATTTACATATTTTAAAAAAATGTGAAATGACTTCAAAAAATGGCCTCACAAAAAATAGTTAACAATTAGGAAAACCCATTGAAAGAAGATGACATTAAAAACCCATAATGAAATTTGGGGTGTTTTTCTTACTACAAAAGAGAGGAAAGAGAAGTTTGCAAAAGCAGTCTTTAACAAACATTATCACACACAACATAGCTAGGTGTCCTATTTCCTATACAAAATATAATATTTTATAAGTAGCTAGAATGAAAAATTTTTATACATTCCATTTAAAAATCCATTCCACTATTTCAAGAGAATTATTGGGTAAATAGATTTAAAAAAATAAAAAGAGACTTATTGGGTAAATAGATATAAAATATAATTTTAGTAACTTTAATTTAGATTTGGTTGTTACAAGGTATTTATTTGTAAATAAATTTAACTCTTTTAGAACTTGGCATCCATTTTATACCTTTGAATATACTTTTTATTTGAAGTTAAAAATATGTATTTATATTTCACAATTATTGGGATAACATGTATCGATATATATATATATATACACACACACACACAAAAGACCCAAAAGGTCTATGGAGACCAAAAGTAATGCATATGATCAGAGGGTATGCAAACAAAACAGGAAAGGAAAAAAACTAGCTACCCAAAGAACGTGACCCATGTACTACATGAGTTTTGCATGTACAATGTGATTAACCCAATCGGCCGTGGGGTGTCCTCAATGTCCTCATCCAATAATAGTAGTACCATCCTCCTCCAACATGTAGTATAGAGCTATTGTTAACCATTTCGTAGGTTAACATGGTTTCACCTACTTCTGGAAGACGAAGTTGGAACATATAAAATAGCCTTGCCTTGAGCTTAATATAGAGTAGCCTTGCCTGGACGATTGGATGTATTTAGGTTATTATTTTGGATTTTAAAAAAAAGCTTATTTGTATTGGGGCATTCTAATTTCATACCTTAATAGAGAAATCCTTGGTTTCTTGGTGAATTGCATGATTTTGGAGCTCATAAGGCTTAGATTTCATTACATTGAATAAGAAATAGCTTAGTAATTGTGATTAGGAGTAGAACCTCTAAAAACATTAGCGTTAAGCTCTATTAAGTGTGGATTAAAGTGGGATAGTTAATTCTTGTTCATGCATTTTTTATATTTTTTCATAATTAAAAACATAAGCATTAAGCTCTATTAAGTGTAGATTAGAGTGGGATAGTTAATTCTTATTCATGCATTACAAAAATTTTCATGCATTGTTGGAATTGTTGGTAGCTTAAAAGCATACAAAATTTAAAAAAAAAACAATCAAACTTAATTACTTGTATCACCATTAACTAGAATTTGAACCCTTAATCACCCACATCAAGTATAAAAACCTAAAAAAAAACTCAAAAAACAAGACCAAACAAGCTCTTGGGTTGGAAGATATGAGTCCATAGTCCTACAAGAACAAGATGAGAGTTAAATACGCAACTCAACACATGTGAGCCATGAGCCAAGATACATGAACTATCAGCTTAAAGGCAGGTATACCCAATATTGTGCTAACTAATATTGGGTATGAAGACGTGGCCATGGGCCTAAATTCATAAGCCGTGAGCTGTGAGCCTAGAGGCATACATCAACAGATGTGAGTCTAGAGATACCCAATACTATGCTAACCAAATAATTACTGCTAGTAACACTACACTATCCTAAGACTTTCCTCCGCTTTCAACATTGAAAGTGTTACATGACTATGTAACACTACTACACTATCCTAAGACTATCTTCCACTTTTAAACAATAAAAGTGCTCATGTAAACATGGGAATGATAGGTTCCTCTATGGTTATAATTTAAGGGGGGACTTGTGCCACCTCCTTGGCATACCTTGTGTATGGTCTTTACTTTTCACTCACATACACATGCACATAAGAAGCGTTATTGTAGTTGAAACTTCATCAATAACCGATGTTGGCTAATATGTTGATGTGCATGGAGAGGCGACATCTTCTATGTTCATCAACAGGCAAATGTTGAAATGTGGTGCCCGTCATGTCATATATGGGGCACATGTATGTGGGAGTAAGGTAGACGAAGCCGAGGATGCTATGAAGTTGGAATGGATGCAAGCTAATGTTATTTGGGCATGTGAATGAAAAAGGTAGTCAATAGTCAAAAATTAGGCACATGGATGTAAAAGGTAGTCAATGGTCAAAAAGATGACACATGGAAAGTTCAAGGGTGCACAAGGAATGTGAGCATTTATGAACGCATCGATAGCATAAGTGTGCATAGAACATGTGGATATGAACTCTATGAGAGCTACATATGGATATATCAAGCTCATTTTCACAATGCAAAAACATGAGTTCTCGATTAGTACAGTTTTATACCTTGATATTTGCAATTAGCACTGTGCACTAACTATGTCTCTCTTCATTTTCAGTCCACCATAGTCTTCATTTCTAACACTCAAACATCACTTAGCTAACTTAAATTCCCTTATTTCAACAACAAAAAGTTAGACAAATCACTCAATATAAAGGCTAAATATTTTCTCGTCAGTCTTCACTTAGCTAACTTAAATTCCCTTATTTTAACATTAAACAGTCAAACACATCACTCAATAAAGGCTAAAGATTTTCTCGTCAATAGTGGCCATGAGGAAAACTTTGCCCAATCTCTTTAGTTTCTTATTGGATTGTACACTATTGCCATGTATACTATGCATCTACATGTGTACTGTCATCATCTACATGTATATTGTGTATGTACACACCATGTATGTTTACTTGTATACTTGGTTTGATCTCTTGGTGTATACCATGTCTATATCTTGCATTGTTTTATTTTTGTATACTTGGTTTGAATTCTCCATATGTACATGTATGTATCTCGTGTTGTTTTATCTTTGTATACTTGGTTTGATCTCTCTGTATGTACCATGGATGTATCTTACTTGGTTGCCCCTTTGTATATTATGTGGCAATCTTTCCTGGTTTGATGCATCTTCCTATACTAATTCATATGCATACTATTGTGCATATCTTTCTTGGTTTGGTCTTTTCATGGTTGATATTTATCTACATGTTAACACATCATTGTCATATATTCATGTTTCTTTGCACATTAAGTCTTCAAATACATCATGTTATCAGAGTTTATATGTTGATACTTTTTCATGTTTTTTGTTTGAAGGCTTATGTATAAGGAGTGTGAAGTTGTTCACTATCAATAAAAGTTGTACAGTATATGGTTTTAGGGAGAGCCAAGCGAGCAATGATTCTATAACAATAGAGAATAAACACTCTATATATGTCTTTTTAGCATGTTTAAGAGTTAATAATTAAAGATAAGCTTTTATGGATTTTTTTAATGGGTTTTGTTTTGTGGTTCTATTAAATGCATCCTTCTCCTATGAGTGCTACCACATAGTGGATCTAGCTATGTGTTAATCCCATTTGGATTAACAACATGATCCTCAAAATTGAGGACATTAATAAGTGTCATGCAAAGGCACTATAAAGGTTGTACATTATGAGATATTGGCCACCCAAGGCCAATAAGTAAGTTTTGGGTGCCCAAGTGTGAATAAGGGCCAATTGTATATAAGGCATTTTCTCATAATGAAAAGGACACAATCCCCTTTGTGCTATTGAGAGCTCTCCCCTTGTGACTTGAGAGAGAGTGAGGAGTGAGAGAATTCTAGCATTGTGCCTCTTTTCATGCTTGTGTACTTATGCCTGTATGAGAGTGTGATTGGTCTATGTGATGGTGTGAGCGACTCTACGGTGACAGTGTGGAGGTGGAGCTTGGAGGCCTCAAGGGACTTAAAATTGAAGCATTGGTAAGTACCCCACGACAATTGTGATCTATTGCTCATCCATTAGGTGAATGTGTAGAGTTCCCTCTTGGAGGTGTGGTAGCTCATAACATTTTTGGCAGCGTCGCTTCCGAGGAAACACCTTTGTTTCTTCCATTATCTTTGAGTTTCAGCTCCCATTGCATAGTATTCATTATTGCCTTTGCATTTTGGTAGTGCATTGTGTGGAAAATGAAGGGATACAGTATGTGTGGTAGAAAAAAAAGATATGGTTTTGATGTTGTGAATGTTGTGGTGGAGTAGTTTAGGAAAGGATTCATCAGTTACTTTTGATAATTTTGAAGTTAGCATCACTAAAAACACCAATGTGAAGGAGCAGGTTGGGTGTTGTTTTCTTCTTTTTTCAAAAAATTCATAAAAATCAAAAACATAAAGGACCATTGATTGAGCTAGGAACTTGTATTTCATTCCTCAGGAGTGGCACAATCTAATTTTCATATGTTGGATAAGTATTATGCACCCAAAACCACAGACTGCCGATGGGGAAATTCCATGTGAAAGTGCAGGAAAGTTGTTCACGCCATGAATCATTTCTCTGCAGTTTCACGTCGCAAAATGCTCACTTAATCAGTGCCAAGATTATCGCCAAAAATCATGGGATTACCTTCCTAAAATAGAAACCCTGACCCTGACACCTCTAACACGGTGCAATTTGCCAAAATTTTGAGCACATGAAAGTACAGTAAACCTCTCACGACATAGCGGTTCACGACATGAACCATTTACTGTTTCACGACGTGAAATAAATCCTACAGATTCACGTGTAGGCCAAACCAATGGATTGACAATACCAAGACTATAGAGGTCGGCTAAGGAAAGGGAATTTGACTAAAGGAAGGAATTTAGCCCTAAGGAGGAAATTTTTTTGAGCACGTGAAAGTGTAGGAAAACCATTCACGACGTGAACCATTTCCTGCAATTTCACGACGTGAACCATTTCTTGCAATTTCACGATGTGAAACGTTCTCTACTATTTCACACCTCCTGAACAGAGCAATAGAAGAAATCAAATTAATTGGGGTTGATTAATAGCTTATCAGATCATATATACATGTACTTAAGATCTGGAAAACTCATCGGAGACGATCTTATGCCTGACGATAGTGCATCAAATCACCCAGGAACTTCTTACCCCAAAGAAGTGTGGGATCAAGACATTCCACAAGCACACACTTGAATGTTTTGAGAAACCTAACCACCGCTAAAACCAGTAGAGTGAAGAATCCACGGAAGAAGGGCTGAGATACGCTGGGTTTGGGGAAGAAGATAAACCACACTCCTCCCCAAAACCAAGTCCAATGGGATCATTGATATCGCTCGGGATTTTTTGGTCTCCAAACTAGTCATGATGAAGAAGCATAATCTGCGGGCATGGGTCCATCAACTAGTGCTGGACAAGATAAGAAGTGCCATTCCAAACATTGAATTCTAGGCTATCAAATACTGACACCCCTCGAATTAGACGAGATATGGAAAGTGCAGCTAGGACGGGTCAAATATTCTTTCCCACCACCGAGGAAGTGGAATTGAACCTCCAACAACGAAGTGAGGTAGAACAACTCCGAGAATTGAGCTTAAGGAAACAAGAGCTTGATACTCGTAGGGCAAGAGCTGAGAGAAAGGAGACAGGAAGTGTTAACCCACTCCAATCACGAGGAAAAGAACCTGCAATTGCTACATGTAGAAGTGAGGGAGAAATTCTGAATTTGGAACCCATCAACGAGGAATCTAGAATGGAGGAAGGGTTTACAACTAGAGAAGAAGAGGGTAACCTAGCTAACGTGGGTGTAAAAGTAGAAGACCGACTCTATACCAAAAAGGATATTGAGCTAATGATCAATAACCCTACATTCTTACAAGACATGGAGCTCTTAATTACACAAAGATGGGTAGAAGCGACTAATGGGGAATCCCACCAAGGTACCACAACTGGACCATTCCATGAACCCGAGATACCTAGAAGAGCCAATACAGGTATAGGGGATGAGGTCTAGGAAGGGGGGGGAGCAATTTCCCAGGCCTAGAAATGATCTAGCCATGGACCTTAATATGGCCACAAGGGCAGACCTGTTAAATATGGCAGCAGAGGTGGGAGCCGGGGGATGGTCAAGGAACTAGGCTCTACTTTAGAACCCCGACCTTCCCAGATGAAACCCCATATCATTTCAAAACTTGTTCAAAAGTTCTCTAGGGACAAGGATCCTATCCAACATGTAGAGATTTTTGAATCCACATGTGAAACTTGTGGATCGGTCAATGATGTGAGCATGATACATGGCTTCTCGCTGACCTTAGAGGGAAAAGCTCGTCAGTGGTTTCGAACCCTTAGGCCTGAGAATAAGGTTAACTTCACAAGGTTAAAGAATATTTTTATGCCCAGTTTTGCCCGCAGTGGTGATAGATGGAGCCCTGTGGCACAATTACATAACATGAAACAAAAGGAAGATGAGTTGATGAGAGACTATGTCTCTCGTCTGAAGCACTTAAATGCAAGGTGCAAACTTTAGGAAAGGTTGAAAGATGATCAATTGTTGCCTTGTTTCCAGAGAGGGGTTAGAGATCATAAAATGCATGATTACATGGTACTAGCCCGCCGGCCAGTTGCTCTTAATGCATGCTGCAAATCGGCAATCGAATATGAATTGAAGAAGATACATTTGATACTGGATCCACTCAATCAAAGGATAAGGGGGGTCAAGGGATCAATCTTGGAGGATTAGACCAGGGAAAACAAGGAGAACAACCAGCAACTCCTAAGGGGGTTGGTGAATATCCCAATGCCGATGAAGAAATAAGAAAGCTCGAAGATGCCAAGGCCTTAGTTGAAGAGTACCAACAACTTCATGACACTAAGCTAAGGACCAGCCGAGTAAGGGATACCATCTATCCCCGAGATGAACCAACCCAGAATAGGGTATTGAACCTGCCAACCCCGATTCCGGAAGGAACAAAAGAGGACTCCTAGACCAACATAATGTCTAGGATGTTTGATGGGGGGGTCTATCCATTCCTTCCCCGTGGAAGAATACGAAACACCTACATGGGAAGAACCCTCTATATCCAAAGAACCCAGGGATATAGGAAGCCTCACGGCTGCACTATCCACGCTTGTCCAGATACGATTGGGGCAACTGTCATCATGTAATTCACCAACCTTATGGTGGACAGATGTAAAAGAATGGGTCAAGGGCGGATAATATGGAGAAGACTCTACCACCCCTGGTAGAAAGAAAAGCATACAAAGGAAACTCGAGTTGTTAAGATACCAGTTAACCAACTGGGACGCTATTATGAAAGTGATGACATGAACGCTACCATCCCGATTCATCATAATGGATACCAAGCATTGGCTATCTTGGATGGTGGGGCAGAGGTTAGCATCATTACCAAATGTTGCTGGGAAAACTTGGGGAAACCTGATCTAAAAAAAGCAAATTTAATTGTTAAAATGGCCGATGGAACATCTTTGAGACCCATTGGGCTCTTGAGAATGTTCAATTCAGACTTTTTACGTTTCGCTATCGTCATACATTTGTGGTCAATGGACTTCCTACGCCAACCTGATACATATGACATAATATTGGAATGACCTTTCATGAAGGAATCCAAATTGGTGCATGATTGGGCCTTGGATCATGTGTATGTACACAGGGATTCACAAATCTTGAAGATTGATCTAAGAGCATGGAAAGCACACCCCATGGAAGGGCAATTGTTTGGTAATGATTCGGTCACAATGGAGCAAACCACATCCATACAGATATGCCAACCGACTGAGGGAAACCAAGGATGAGGAGGAAACAAGAATGTATGCGTCACTACCTCCTCCAGACTTCAGTGAGAATTGGATGCATGTGTTGGCTACCATTGATGTAATATAGCCCAGGGGAACCCAATATTTGGAATTTGGAACCGTCCCCACGACTTCTATCTGCATGGTTAATTGGCAAACAACTGGATGAGGAATCAGGAAGGGAGATGTCAAGTACATAAGGTACTGTGGCAGCACGAAGCCGTACCAGTGCTCAACGCCTCAGACGATGGCGGAGATGGAAACGGTATCTAGCCGGACGAAACGCCATGCTACAAAGTAGACCTACAAATGCCCAATGGTTGAGATACCTTGAGGCTACGAAAGTACATGATGAATTATCAAAGGACTGGGGCGAGGAGTTGAGTAAAATATCACTGGAAGGGAGGCACAAAGAGAAAATTGCCCTTCAAGAAACCGATGCACCCAAGCTTACAAAAGCAGGGTGTCGAAAATGCAACAAGGCCTTAGCAGAGGTGGAGCGTGAGGCCAAGAAGATCATGACAAAATCCAAAAGTGACAATGAGGACATACCAAACTTGCTTTCAGTACTACCTGACCGTTCAAGAACTATATGGTGGATGATCGGAGAGTGGTCCAGCTGACATCTACTATGGTAAAAGAGGAGGGGCTATTGGCATCATAGGATGGCCCGGTAGAAGTCAAGGAGGTTGATATTGCGGGACCAGGGAAAGAAGCATAGCCCATATACATTGCTAAAGATTTGACTCCTGTAGAGGAAGAAGAGCTCATTGTTCTCCTCAAGGAATATAAGGATTGTTTCCCCTGGAATTACAAGGAAATGAAAGGGGTACCACCAGAGGTGGTACAACATACGATTCCAATCATGGAAGGTTCGATACTTAGCTAGGTAGAAACCATATTAGACGATGAATCCTAAGAATGTAGCAATTGTAAAGGAGGAAATTGATAAGCTCATTTGCTGCGGACTTTATCTATGAGATCAAACATACGGATTGGTTTTCACCAATTGTGATAGTGCCTAAAAAGAATGGGAAACTGAAAATATGTGTCGATCTTAAAAAAGTAAATGCAGCCACTTGGAAGGACCATTACCCATTACCTTATACCGAACATGTTTTGGAAAGGGTGGCACAGGGAGGGAAGTGCGTACAGCTTCTTGGATGTGTTTTTTGGGTACAAACAGGTGTCCATAGCACCATAAGATCAGCATAAGACAGCCTTCAGCACAATGTGGGGGACATTCACTTACAAGGTTATGCCGTTCGGTCTCACAAATGCCCCTGCAACCTTTCAACGCTTGATGTGCACAACTTTTAAGGACTACTTGCAAAAGTGGTTGGAGGTATTCATTGATGAGCTATGTGCACATTCTCGATGGGAAGATCATCTGGCCTGCTTGAGGAAAGTGTTTGAACGTCGCCAATTATATCGTATATCACTAAACCCTTTGAAGTGCTAGTTCTAGGTCAAGCATGATGTGATATTGGGACACATAGTCTCAAAGAATGGTATATCCACTAATGATAGCAAGGTCAAACTGATCTTCGAGCTACCACCAACTACAAAGGTTTATGGGTCATGTGGGGTATTATTGACGCTTCATCATTTTTTATGCTGAGATAGCCAGACCTTTGTACAAACTTCTCATTGTCTTTGAGTGGACTAAGGAGTGTCAAGAAGCTTATGATCGTCTGCAGCAAGCCTTGGCAAGCGCGCCTATTTTGTGACCTCCCAATTGGGATCTCGTATTTCACGAACACATCAATGCATCAAATTTTGCTATTGGTTATGTGCTAGCCCAACCTGGTGAGTTCAAATTGGACTATCCAGTTTGCTTCGCTAGTTGTCAATTGAATGATGCAGAGGTGAACTACACCACTACAGAGAGAGAAGGATTGGCCATGGTCTATGCACCAAGAAATATTGACATTATCTCTTGGCCAACAAATTTATATTTTTTGTAGACCATCAAGCTTTACTATATCTAGTGAATAAACCTTGCACCATGGGAAGAATCACCCGGTGGCTACTATTGTTGTTGGAATTCAACTTCACTGTCACAGTAAGGAAGGGAGCATAGCATGTGTTGGCCGACCACTTGCCCAGAATTCCAAATGGGGAACCAACAACTGGTGTCGAGATGATGACCTTCCTAATGCTTGTTTATTTAAGTTGGACATGGTACCTTAGTGAAGGGAAGAGATCTCATAGTATCTAGCTTATGGTTTTCCGTAGGACATACCCTTGAACAAAGATAAGATGCGGTGGCTTATCAAGCTTGCAGCACCATATCAATTGATTGTGGGAGAACTATATAGGCTAGGCAAGGATGATGTGCTTAGATGGTGCGTAAGAGAAGATGCATTTGTAACCATATTGGAAGAGTCTCATTCAGGGATAGCAAGCGGGCATTTTGTTGGAGAAATTATAGCTTAAAAAGTGCTTCAAGCTGGACTCTGGTGGCCTACGTTATTCGGGGATGCCATAGAGTTTGTCAAAAGATGTGAGGAATGTCAACGATTTGCTATTCCACAATAGAAGGACAAGATTCTGCTAACCCCCATCATCGTAAGGCAACCATTTGAGAAATGGGGGATATATTTTGTGGGGCCAATCAGTCCAGCGGCACATCCATCCCAAGCCCGGTACCTAATCGTGGCCACGGACTATTTCACGAAGTGGGTGTTTGATTGATTGTATATGTTGATATAGATGTCCGTCTCCGAATCCAAAGCCCGCGAGCAACCATCCACCACGTGAGCAAGTAGTGCTACGGGGTCCCCAACCAGCCACACCGACGACAATAAGGATTAAGCAAGCCCAAGACAAATTTCTTGGGCCCTTATGCCTAATCATTCTAGGGCACCCTTGTCACAGGAAAGAAATCATCACACCCCACGGGAAGGTGACTCTCCAGTGCCACAGCCTAGAATGTCTCCACTTGCTAGAAGATGCGGAAGTCAAGGCAAAACTTGACAAAGTAGGCCTCGGCAGTATGGCAAATGTACTGCCCCATGTAGTCGACACAGACCTCTGCGCCTGAATACTTGAAGACATACGACAAGCAAATAAAGAGAGGAAAGATTACAAAGACTAATGCCACCACAGAACAGCTCCTCATCATAGAGGACTTAATCAGAGATGCCTTACAACTCCCAACTGCAGTGAAAGCCCACAAGCACAACATTGATACGATGCCTATAAATGATATGCTCAAGAAAGATTCTTACAATTCAAATGGAGCAGAATACGACAACATCGGAGATGAAGCTACAGAGAAGGCATGCAGAGCGATGTCCCTCGTGATGCAAATAAAGCTTGTAGATAGGTACAACAAAGTGGGTTTAAACATGAGGAAAAGGAGGAGGAATGGGCTTTCTATATGCATAAAGAGATGGAAAATTACTTGAAGGCCCATCAATTGAAGATCAGCAATCCATACCTCCTCACACAGGTACTCTGAAGAAAGAGCCTGAACCAGAAGAGCACATGCAGTTAGCACTCATACCCGACCAACTTAAAGAAGCTATTGGCAAGTTAGAAGAGGGGCAGGCAACATAGGATCTCATCAAAAAAATAAAAAAAGACCGCAAAAAGAAAACATAAAAGGATGAGAGGAATACTTGTTGATGTAGCAGTAGAATCACAACAATTGGAAGCGGCAGTGGGGCAACAGAAATCCGCACATACCAAGAGGCCCTTTAAGAAAAGATACTTGGCCCTACTATGCAGGAACCACCGCAACAGCTCACCCCTCCAGTAAGCCCCGCACAGCTTATTTTTTAAAGACCTCTCTCCTCTCAAGGATTCAAGCCTAGCAGATACACCAATAGAGGCAACTGAGGAACAAACACTGAGGAACCCAGCTACGGAGAAATGAGTAGTAGAAGAAGTAACAATCACTAGAGAGGCTCCCCCAGAGTCAAGTAAGAGACAATGAATGCCATAACCTTCAAGTCCAATCAAAAGGAGAAAGTTGGAAGAGAAAGAGCAAGTGCCCTAGTTAACCTCCTTCCAGGACATGGATTCTCAACAATTCATCCAAACAATTCATCCAAGAAACCATGGAAGGCCTAGAAGCACTCCTTCACAATCCACTCAAAGAACTGGAAGCTAAGTCAAGTACAAACTGGGAACAAGAGCAAAAGGTATGGCATTGCCACTTATTAACAACACACATGTTACATGATAGGAACGTCGCCCTCTGGAAGTAGCTAAACGATGCAAATACACAAGTACAAAGCGTAAAGGCAACCCTTGAAGCAGCAGAGTCAACTCACCAAGGAGGTTATCGTCGTGAAGAGTTTACAGGCTTTAGAGAAACAAGAACAGAGGTACAATTCCTTGGAAAGTAATAACCTCGTCTTAAGCCAAATAATTGTACAGAAGATCAACAAAAATGCAGACTTAAATGCAAAACTAGAGCAAGCAAAAGATCAACTTCAAAAAGAGATTGCCCACACACATAACCTCGCAACTCTGCATACCCGACAAATTAAGGAGTGCCAAGACAATGCAAAGGCTAATGAAGATGTGCTTCACCAACAAATCGAGTAACTAACGGCCCAAGGCAGAGCAAGAAAGAGTGCACAATCTGCAACAAGAAAGAGAACAAGCAAACAAATCACATGCAGAAAAGATAAAGGCCCTCAACGAAACCATTAGTGCAAACCAGGCAGAGGCGCAAAAGAATGAATTGGAGAATCAAGAGGACATATCACAGCTTAAAGTGCAACTACAAGACACTTAACGATTGGCGGCATAAAGACTCAATCAAATTACTGAAGCACAATAAAGGGAAGCCACTGCCCGATGAGCACAAGAAGATGCAACAAGGAGATTTGAAGAGATGGATGCAGAAAGAATGATCTGGGAAACGACCATCTCCAACCACCTCAGCAATGCTGACTCTTGCCTGCATGATCTGGCATGTTAGCTTGCGGCACAGGAAAGGAGTCAACGCCTAGAGCTGATAGATGATCTACGTATCCTCCTTGAGCACGCCTCAAAGTTGGGCCAGCTGTTGCCAGTAACTCCTCGGGTCCCTCCTCACACCCTTACTTTGTTTTATCTACACTAACACTCTCATTACTTCAGTATGATATAAACTTAGCTGAAGATATAGGCCTAGGTGAATTGACACTAATTCAACAAAATATCTAACGCGATGCTGACCCAACAATCATCATGGGAATTTCGAGGGGTGACCTTATATTAACTAACGCTCAGGACATCTTCTTCTACCCCTTGCATCCTATAGTGCTAAACCTTCATAGTTGGTGTCATGTGCTCCAAAATTCAGAAATCTTGGACAATAGTATTGAAAAACTCGACCTGTTTCTTCCAGATGGCATATCAGAGACACTAGCCAACTATGAGTTAGTTGCAAATACTTATCAATGGGTAATTAGTCATGGGTGGCTGAAAGTGTACAATACTCACCAACATTTGAATCTCTGTGAGTCTACATTATATCACCCTGTCGGCATCCTTAAACTCTATACTAATATCTACAAGCATTTAGAAGCTATGCTCACCAATGTAAGATATAATTTTGATGCCACTCACATAAACTACCCTAATATTGATAATGAAGAAATTCATGACATACAAAACTATTTTAAAGCCCATAAGCCTAGCCACCCACCCCCTAGCACTGGTCAAGGTCAAGAAGAAGGTCCCTCTTCAATTTTAAAATCCACTTACCTGTATATTCTAATATAGCTAGTAAGCTTCTCAATCCCTATCCTAGCGCGCCACCTACTAACTCCTCCCAAGCTGACTGTATTTACTCTTCTTTCTCTCCTCAAGAGTTAGATTTTCCCACTAACACTCTCATCCCGAGGAGATACTAACTAGTAAGCTTCTCAATCCCTATCCTAGCGCGCCACCTACTAACTCCTCCCAAGCTGACTATATTTACTCTTCTTTCTCTCCTCAAGAGTTAGATTTTCCCACTAACACTCCCATCCCGAGGAGATACTAACACTCTCATCCCGAGGAGATACTGACACCTAACCCATCTCCACCATGGCAACCTCAGGAGGTACGAGATCTCAATCCACATGATAATATTGCACCTTTCACTGAAAATAATGTCTCGGATTCTTTGACAGCTATAGAGTACGAGGACTTTATTTGAGCAAGCAATCCGCTTTTAAAGCCAAAACTCATGTTCAAAGTTCTCATATGCAGATTGCTCCATTCGACCCTACCCGCCGCTAGATCCTGCCAAAAGCATACTCTGCACTCACACCAACTAGGCAACATTATGTACCATACCCTCTCCGTGCCCCATGTCTTGACTTAGAAGAATTACTTCCTTTGGTTGGAGAGAGTACATTATGGGCAAATGTCGCAAAACACACAAGGCTCGCCAACCCTCATTTAGATGACTTGCTGGAAATTTGCATTGTCACATTCATGAGATCAGCTCTACTGTTATAGAAGATGGAGAAAGATACATCATCCTGTGCACACAAGAGGTGGTTACGCCACCATCATCACTACTGAAGAACAGCCACAACTGACAGATTTTGGAATCCAGCCTACATGGAGGAAGGAGTTTCTATCAGCTCCAGAATATAACAAAGTATACATGAGCGCACCACCAACAATGAGAGTAGATCCATTGTACATACCTATCAAGAGAAGGTGGACGCCGCTGGAATTCCCAAGAGGCCAAAAACAGGGACTTCCATGTTTGTTATAACTTCCCTATCTTCACACCAGCAACATTTGGCCATATTCAAGAACAAAGACATCAAATGCTAACATGGATCAGAGCATGGAGAAGGATACCCGATCCGGCCATTGTGGCAAGTCTCAGATTTATGAAATTGTTGGTGGTACTAATAGACCAACCAAAAGAAACCTATGATGGCTTTGAAGCACAGCAATCGAAGTTTGATATGAATCAAGGGTCTTCAGACAGAGGAATGATGCTGTACTACCACTGATTAAGATGTCTTCCAGCTTACATGCACATTCCATTTGAAGACATGGTAGACATTGGATTTTGGAAATCACATTCAGCATTCGGTTGCGCTCTACAGAAGCTCTAGAGTCTAGACAAAATTTCCACTGAGTTCGGTGACTAGGTCTTGTGACCTCGGTAATAACAGGTTCTAAGGACAGAACCTACATCAAAAAGGGGGAAATGTTAATCCCATTTGGATTAACAACATGATCCTCAATTGAGGACATTAATAAGTGTCATGTGCAAAGAAACTATAAAGATTGTACATTATGAGACATTGGCCACCCAAGGCCTAGTAAGTAAGTTTTGGGCGCCCAAGTGTGAATAAGGGCCAATTGTATATAAGGCATTTTCTTATAATGAAAAGGACACAATCCCCTTTGTCCTGTTGTTGAGAGCTCTCCCCTTGTAACTTGAGAGAGAGTGAGGAGTGAGAGAATTCTAGAATTGTGCCTCTTTCATGCTTGTGTACTTATGCTTGTATGAGAGAGTGAGAGAATTCTAGAATTGTGCCTCTTTTCATGCTTGTGTACTTATGCTTGTATGTGAGAGTGAGAGAGAGTGTGATTGGTCTATGTGATGGTGTGAGCAAGTCCACGGTGACAGTGTGGAGGTGGAGCTTAGAGTTTGGAGCTTGACAAGCGAGCTTGGAGGCCTCAAGGGACTCAAGATCGAAGCATTGGGTAAGCACCCCACGACATAACTCAATGTCATATTCATCTAAACAAATGCGTTCAAAAACAATGGAAAGAAAAAAGCCATGTATTGAAAGAGCATGGTTTCTTAGTAAAGATATACCACACAAAAGAAAGGCCACTCCAATCAATTTTTATAAACAGTTTGTTTAGTGGTACTTGAGAAGAGGTAAAAGTTGAATCATACCACAATATGTATAAAGTGCAAATCAAGCACAAATTATAGAACTTTGAGCAAGTGCAAGCACCACATTTAATTGACACGTGTTATTCATAAAAAATGGCAAAATGATTGAAGTTCTAAAAAAAGTGACCTCTAAATCAAAATAGTAGTCCACAAATGACAAGATATGTAACTTCTACCACTATTGTGGAATTGGAAGAGTAAATTTTGGTTTGGTGAACACAAAGATGTTATATTTCCATGAGGATGATGTAATATTCCTACAAGTCCACTCTAATTATAGATAGTATTTAATGCTCTAATTATTAAGATTTCATCTCAACAATCAAAACAAGACATGCATAGTGAAATTTGGGATAGCATGTAGCCTTCCTGGTTTTAACAAAGTGAAAATCAATGCCCATCCTTGGGTCCCATGTGTCTCTTGCATGGAGGTAGGAAGGGCATGGTTGTTACCACTATTAGAAATAAATCCTTTAAAAAATGTCTTTTAGATCTTCCACCCTAGGACCATACCACTCTTACATATCTTCAACCTTGCTTGTCCTACTTATACTAGAAACTTATTACTATTTTAACCTTACTTGTTCCAATAGTCTAATATTACCTCCCCTCCAAACAACCATTTTTTAAAGTACCATTTCTTTCCTGACTTTTATATACTATACAATCAAGATATGTGGAGCCCTCTTATCCATATTTACACTCTCACATTGTTAAGGAAAGCCTTGCTTTTCAACCAAGCAATCTACAAAGGAGTCTAAGGGTCTCTTTCACAATCAACTCCACCAAGACATCACAAGAGGGTTCCACTCTTAAACATGGGTGTGGTTCAATGTTAAAAGCAAAGCAGTACATCATAAACCAAATTATTAGCTTAGCCATTATCATCCTAAAGCTATCATTAAAATAAAAAGAGTTTTAGAGAGGGATATCAATGTCATGTCATAAAATAAATAAAAGTAGAGTTCCTTAGCCCTTACCCTCCAGAACTTAGATTATAACATCATAATACTATCAACAAAGCATAAATTGTATGCCCAAATAATAACACAATAAGCCCAAATGTGTCATCTCAAATGACACAAGGCTAAAATTTTCTCCTCATTAGGGCCAATGAGCAACATGTCATCAACATATAAAATTATAACCAAAAAACAATCTTTACTCATCTTTACATAAAGGGTATTCTCACTTGGACTGTTGCAAAAACCATTTACAACCAAATATGTATTTATCTTCTTATATCATGATTTGGAAACCTATTTTATGGCCATATAAAGTTGTTCTTAACCTCCCCTTAACCTGCATGATTTAGACACATGTCCCATCTCAACAAAATCACGAGAATGAGATACCTAAATCTCCTCATGAAAATCACAATTTAATAAGAACACAGTCTTGATATCTAACTCATGTACATTCTAACCATGATGCATTGCTAATGCAATAATACGCTTGTGATTATAGTAATACGAGACGTGGGTGCAAAGGTCTCATCATAATCTATGCCCTTCTTTTGAGCATAACCTTTTGCAATACCTTGTAGTGGTCAATGCTACCATCATCTATATGCTTAAGCTTATAAACCCACTTCATACATGTGGCCCTTTTACCATAAGGTAAATATGCCAAATACCATGTCATTTTTTGAGGATTGAGTCATAATCCTCCTACATTATGGACTACATCCAATGATTATTTTATTGAGCCATAGAAAACATGTTTTTTTTCATTGCATATACTGGCAATGATTATTTTTCTATGCTTCCTTAAAGGAAATAGGTTCCTCTTCATTGGATATACTAGCAATGAGAGCATGACCCACAATAGAATGAGATGCATGATGAGAACCTACATGTGTCCTACTAAGTAAAGAAGTAGCTAATTTGCTTGATATACTCTTGGATGCTTATATGGGTGCCCTTTCCTTATCCACTACATCATCCATAATTGCCTTATCGATAGGTTTATCTACGGGCTAAAATTTGAGCTGATGTTCAACCGGTATGGGCTAATTGTAAAAGCAGCATTCATTTTTATTCCTCTCAGCCACACCATTTTGCTGAGATGTATAAGGCATCATGCATTGATATTTTATGCCTCTTTCTGCCATATATGTATGAAACTCCTTTAACATATACTCCCTCCCTCAATCTGTATATGAAGGGTGTCAAATTTACATGTAGACGCATCTTTAGCCATAGAAATAAAGTGTCTAAAGCATGTAAAAATCTCTCACTTTGCTTTCAATAGATATAGAGATATCCCTCGTTGGCCGATACACCCAAGTGT
The DNA here is from genome assembly GCF_041138505.1 of Cibotium barometz. Classification (NCBI taxonomy): domain Eukaryota; kingdom Viridiplantae; phylum Streptophyta; class Polypodiopsida; order Cyatheales; family Cibotiaceae; genus Cibotium; species Cibotium barometz. The sequence goes on from NC_141064.1 coordinate 16,908,290, forward strand.
GCCTGGAGTAGTCTTCAATAAAAGTCACAAAGTAAAGATATCCCCCCCAATCAATGGTGTCCTCATAGGAGCACATACATCACTATGCATAAGCTATAATTTTGGATAGCCCTTACTAATCAATCTTTCAAGAATGATGCCCATTACATCCTGCCTAATATTCACCCCTCACATATATGTTTGTTGATAGGGGCCTCAAGCTTTGGCAACTCTGGCATCATCTCTTACCTTTTAAGGTGTAACAAACTGCCAAACATGTGACAGTAATGTGTCAATTTGTCATACATGTACAACCTATAAAGCCCATGGCTAGAGTATGAGATACCATAGGGATGTCTCCATTACTCTGATCATGAATTGTACACGTGTCATCAACAAATATGACCACGAGGCCTACCTTAGTAATGTCAAAGACATGGCATAAATAAGACATTTGAGAGAGTGATTGTCCCACCATTGTTTACACATGTGAGTATGCCTCCTTGAGAAGTAAACTCAAGGGAGGAAAACAAATCATGCTGTAATGTGCTTGCTAGCACCACTATCAAATTACTAGACATTGACATTCATACATCATAGAGAGAAAGGCCATAATTGTAGTGCATCATTGTGTGTATAGTTCATTGACTACTCCTTTTTAGCACTTGGTGCATCAGCCACCACAACCATGCATGACTCTTTCTTCTTCTTCTTCTTCTTCTTTAGCCTTTTTCTACATTTATTAATATAATGGCATGACTTCTAATAATACTTGCATTTACCTTTCTTCTTTGGGTTATTACGCCCCTTCTCAACATCTTTGCCACTATAAGACTGGGATGATTATACCTTTAGCTTGTGACTAGCAACAAATGCCTGATCTCCCACGAGCATACTAGTTTGGTTTTGCTAGAAGAGCACTACAGCCAGCTCAACAAACATAAAGGCATTGGGATTCCCTTCATCACCACGAGTCAAAGTGAGGATGTAAAACCTAGTATGAATCCAATAAATCTATGAGAATAATAGACACCAATGAACTTTTTGGATAGGCCTCATAAATATATGCAAGCTACTCATCATTGAGATCTTATATGGGTCTATGTGCAAGGCTTTACGCAAGCTGAATTCTTGCAAAAGAAATGGAAGAAGAAGTCTTTGGAGCTACCATTGTACAAAGTGATGAGTTGTTCTTGTTTTTATTTGCTAGGAACTCTAAATTTTTGTGTTGTTTGACATGACATTGATATCCCCTCTTACAAGCTTTTTTTTAAAAGGATAACCTCAGGATGATAATGACTAAGGAGCTCTACTTTTATTTGTTGTCTGACATGACATTGATATCCCTCTCTAAGACTCTTTTTTGGTTATTTGACATGACATTGATATCCCCTCTTAAAAATTCCTTTAAAAAAAGGTTAACTACGTACAAAGACTACTTACATAGTTTGGTCTTGAAGACTATAAGCCTTTTGTTACATCAGTAGATACAGGTGCTAGGCTCGATCTCTAAGATGCACGTGAACCATTTATGTATCACTTTATTAGCAGGTTGTTGGTTGGTGTATATATCTATACAATATGAGGTTAGAAATTCAGTTTAGGGTCTCCCAATTGAGCAAGTTTATGCACAATTTCAGAAGTAAGCATTGGCAGGCACTAAGCGAGTATTTTGATACTTACATACCACTTAGTCCCTTGGGTTATTCCATGGTAAGGGGGTGATATTGAGCTACATGCTTTTAATGACTTTGATTGAGCTAGATGTGAGTGTCACTAGTGGCTTTTATCTTGGTAATTAATGTATATCACAGCTCAACAAGAAGCAGCTGATAGTGGCTCCTCTTTGAGCTATGAAGCTGATAGTGGCTCCTCTTTGAGTTATGAAGCTGACTACATGTGGCAACATAATTGTGGAGTGTGTATGGTGTATGGCTTAGGCACCTTTTGGTAGATCTTGGTGTTAGAACAATCCCCCACCTCCATTTTCACTTATAGCCAAAGTGTATTATATGAGAAACCCAAAGGTGTATTATCATTATGTTAAGGAGAGGCTTATTGCTAGAGAGATTAGCTTGGCTTATGTCTCTACACACGTTAATGTGGCAGATATGTTCACTGAAGACTGTCTTATGAGGAAACATCGAAGCTTTTCACAAAGCTTTGGGCTTATTGCCATTTGGGGATTAATCATCAATGATCCTTGTACATGTTCACATTATCGCTACAAGGGGAGTTGTAGCCATTTATATGGTAGAGATGTGTGTGGTCATAGACTAAAAATGCACCCAGCTACTTTTTTCCTCCTTAGGAGGTTTTTCCCTTGAGGTGTGTACACACTCATAAGAGTGTGTGTGTAAGTGAACTTTTCATGTCACTTCACTTGTCCTTCACTTATTCTCATCAAGCTACTTTGAGTTTTGTGCTTGCATCATCTATACATGTGTTGCTACCTTTGTCTCCATTCCAACAAGTTTTACTAGTCACAAGAAGCCATAACACTTGGAAAGACTTCATTGACATTAATTTGTAAGTAAACCCACTTAAAATGGTGGGTTATAAAGAGATTGAGAAGTCTAACCTCTGTCACATAAACTTTCCCACATATAAAGCTTCTTCCACTACTCTCCCTTTAGTCATCTAAGAGGTACCTCATCACAAGTGTAAGGAAGTATTTTGGAACTAAACCCAAAGCCCAAGAACACCTAGCAAAGAAAGCTGCTCAAAACTGACAACTCTCCTCAAGTCCCAAGACCAAGCGGCAAAGAAGAATGGGTCTATGGTTGGAGTGTGTGACTATGTAATTATCTGGAATGTGCAAATCTTGTCTAAATATCCCTCCCACTGATAGGCTCAATGTTTATGCACAATACATGTATATATTAAATAGAAATAATCATCTCACAAGACACAATCGAAACAAAATGTGTATATCAATGCTAATATATTTATGTCACCATATATAAAAGTATTTTTCATCACACACTTTGACAATGAATAATCTTGTTTGAATGTGTTTTTATGAGCATATGAGTGTGATGAAATTGATAAACAATGGTATTAGCTTTGTTTATGGTGCTATTGCACTAGGCATTTGCTGCGCTCCGGTGGTGATTAGTTCTTTTTTCTTATTGTTGCACAAAATGGCCAAACGCTATGCAAGGTGCTGTTGAGTCCTTCTATTCCCAAGGTAGGTGTTGTTGTTAGTTTGTTGTGCTGCACTTTTGTATTTGCTTACTGTGCTACAAGGTAGTTGTTGTGTTTCATGTTTTCTTTTTTCTTTTTCTACTACTTACGTGTAGGGCAATTATGTACAGGGCCTAGCCCCCTTGTCTTCCTTCTATGCTAAAGGTTTGACGTTAAAGTTGGAAACTTACTCCTATAAATCATATCATCTATTACATATTAACCATAAATAACCAAGGCACACGGAGAGGAGAGAAAAAAGAAATCCTGGATTTCTAAAAAATAAGAGGAAAAAATCCCATCAATTTGACCTTTTGTATTCTGGCTTCCATTCATGATTTGACCCTTTGTATTCCGACTTCCATTCTTGCATTTTGCTCCTTAATGTCTTTTACATACTGTAGCAATGTGCAAGTTGAGTTCTAGTACTCTCTTATAAAAAGAAACATCCTCATCATGCTATAGGAAATTAGAGGGGCTAGGGTTTAAAAACCCAATGAAGCCACGAGTAGAGATTGTATGCACTGCATGTGCTCATTTTTGCACCTATATGCTCTCAAATGTATGCTACTCAATGCATTAAATGTGCTCATTTTTATACCTGTATGCTCCTCAATGCACTAAATATTCTCATTTTTGCACCTTTTTGCTTTCAAAAGATAACAAGAATGCTAAGGTTAAAAAATGATTCCAGTGTGGGAGGGGCCTAGCATCATGAGAATGCGAGAGCATGCGTAATACTATACTCCGCCTCGATGGTATAAGGCCATATTCCCACATCTACGTTTAACTTGGCCATATTCCCACATCTACGTTTAACTTGGCCGAATGCATGTATTCCCACATAAAGATTGAATCTCTCATGATGTGCTTTTTGTGCCGAACATAACAAAGCACCTAGTTTCTATTGGGCAAATTATTAAGTAGTTTCTATTGGGCAAATTATTAAGTAGGGTCTATAAGTGAGGTTTAACACAATTGTGGTGCCAAGTTTTGTGAGCAAAAATCTAACTGTGCTACTTTTGACATATTTAGAACGCTAATGGCCAAGTTACATTAAATGATTTTGGCCATGTTTTATGAGCAAAAACCTAGCTGTGCTAGTTTTGGCACATTTAGAAAGCTAACGGCCAAGTTAACTTGGCTTGCACAAAAGGCTTGCCAAGCTTGGTTTAGAATGAGCCTCGTCTTAATCAAGATGGCACCTCGACCAGTGGTGTGCTTGGATTGATGGTTTTGTGGCAAGTGTGGATCAAATCCATGTGTTATAATGCAAAGTAATCTCAGAGTTAAAGTGTTAGAAATAGAAATTAAAGCTAAGTTAACCAAAATAGACAATGCAAAAAACCAGTGCACTAGCACAATAGGTTGTCATGTAATAATACAAAAGATATACCTAGTTATTCAGACCTACACTAGCACAGTTGGTTGTCATGTAATAACACGAAATGAATACCTAGTCATTCACACCTGCTTTCAAAGAACACTAAAGATCAATTCAAGTGAGAGAAACACTTTTTGGTTTGGGCTAATTGATTTGTAGAAATTCATAGGAAACCACTATGCATCCTAGATTTAGTGATTTGGTGATATCCAAAATCCTTGCACAATCTTGGTTAAATGTCTCTTATAACTTTGTTCTATATGGACATTGCTTTGGTTTTTCAAGCTTTTCTTTAAGCTTGCACAAGTGCACATATTTCTTGTATATCTTTAAGTTTATATCTTGCATCTTGTGCATAGATGTCTTTGAGTTTATATCTTGCATCTTGTGCATAGATGTCTTTGAGTTTATATCTTGCATCTTATACATAGATGTCTTTAGTTTTGCAAAATTTTTGGCCATTTCCTCCCCAAGTATTAGGTTATTTAAAAGGGTATAACAAAAAATTTTCAATATGACATTTCACTATGGGGCTTACTCTAAGGAGGCATGCAACTCTTCTATTTGGATGCCTATAATTGCCATCGCTAGTTTTACGTTTTGTAAAATATTTCCTTCTTTCTTATTCTCCATCACAAGATGCAAGTACCAAGGTTTGAAATTTGAGTTTGTCTACTTAGAATACATGCACTTCATCAATAACTTTATTACCATTTTTGAGTTCTCCAGATGGCTCAAGATACCATGGTAGGCATGAAGAAGTGGATGTGATGGTGGTGGGATGGGGGGCTGATTTGGTACTTTGTTTAGGGATCATGCATATGTGTGCCATATGGATGGAGATGTGATGGGTGTGGGTGGGCGTTTCTCTCAAATTTTCTTCCAGCCCTTGTTACAGTTCACACCTTTGAGAGATTGGTATAAGTCCTCATATATTGGCCCTTAACATATGCTTGTTTCTTATGACCAGTTGTGTATTGGATAAGTCCTTGTATTAGCCCTTAACACGTGCTCATATCTTATGTTTAGTTGTGTATTGGTTAATCCTTTGAGCGTCTTGCTCTCATATTTGGCCAATTGCTTTGCAACCTCTCATAGGAGACACTCAGATGTTGTGCAATATTCCTCATTGTACCGATCATTTCGGGGCATGGTGCTAGTAGGGCATTTGGTGGTGGATGGCAATGCAGCTATGGCAGACATGTGTAAGTTGTGGTGAATTGAGAGGTGAGGTCCCCTAGTGGGAGATTGGGGTCTACATATGTTAGATGTTGGTAGAGATCATTGGAGTAAGTTGAGTCCCCATCATGGTGGAAGTGAATCTGGGTGTAGTGGGAGATGGGTGGTGATGGTGAGGATGGTCAGGAAAAGCTGAGGATGAAGGAGAGATATAGGCATGGTTGGTGGTCCCAAGGGGGTGGGTGAGAATGGTGAAGGCAGATATGGATATGGCTAAAGCTAGATATCCCATCAGGTAATCCACTGAACTTGAGCCTCTGCCATGTAGGAAGCATGTGAGAGCTCCAAAAGAAGGCCAAATTGACATCCCGTTGAAGATAGCTAAACTGTGTTTGGTCCCCAACACAAGGAGCTCTCTCCTTGATGCTGTAATGTCCCCTTTGTCCTGTGATTTCCATTGAATGCCAATCAGAGTCTATCTCTTGCATGGTTAGCTCCTTCGAGTCATATATAGATGCTTGCTTGCTTTGAGTCTATCTCCTTCATTGTTGGCTCCTCTTGGTCATGTACAAGTTATTGCTTGCTCTAAGTCCTGGCATTGAAGTCCCCTAAAAGGAGAACTTCACCCAAGCGTGAGAACTCAATGCACGAGGGGATAAAACTGCTCTCCCTCCTCTAGAATAGCATTTGAGGTCTTCTTAGGTGGGAAGTAACATACTGTAATGTGTATACATCTCTCCAATGTGACTTGTAGCCTCACTCACATAAAGCGTGCATTTGTGTCCCTGGCAGACTATGATCGTGGGGCTATAGATGTGTCTTGAATAGTACCACCACTTTGCCAAACCCACATACCCCACCACATGTGTGTGTCACCTCTCAGTAGGTGGATGCCCACTCATAGCCTGAAATGCATGGTAGCCCTCTCTCCCTGGGCTTTGGTGGGTATTGAGCACATAGAATACATAATCTCTAGAAAAGAGGAGCATCAATAAAATTATAAGTATTACCATCATCAAATAGAACATGCACATTTGATTTCACAAAAACATGCAAATTAAACTTATGTGGACCAAGCATCCCCATGTTAAGCTGGTAATTCTCAAAAAAAATTGAAGGAATAAACATCATATTATCAATGAGTGGATTAAGTGGATTACCTAGAATTGTATTAGACTATATCAAGTGTGTGAATAACAAATAAGCCTCTACTTCAATCCCTTGTAATCATTCTATGTTTCTAAATACAAGAAAATATTATTTTTCCTTGTTTGGCCTAGTGAGATAAAAATTTCTAGAGAGTGGTAAATCAGTATTGGGATATTTTTGGATAAATAAATTCTACAAATATAAAAAAATGTTTCCCTGAAACAAAAAATCAAAATAGATTTTCCAAGGTGCAATTAGAATTAATTAAAAATGATTTAGAAGACCTTAGCCTAAGGGTCAAGATTTTTTGAAAATTTTGGATCAAGGTTCCTATGGACCAATAAGATTAATCCAAGTGTTGGGATAAGATAAATCCAAAGAATAAAAGAAAATACCCAAAAATGAGTAAATTCCCACATAAGATGAAGAATTGACTAAGTACTAGATTTATTAGTTAAAAATTATGAAGTATTAATAAAAAAATGAGATATTTTAGAGTAATCATTCATTTTTGACACATTGGTAAGGAGAAGGGGGCCCTTCAAGGAGGCACCTATTTCACATGTGTGGATGAGTTTTAAACTAAAAAATAATAGGATATTTTTATCACTCCTCTCTCCTAGATCAAACCAAATAAAAAAGGGAGCCAAACTGGTCCAAAACTTGTCCAAATTCAGCCAAATTGAAGCTGGAAAATTCTAGATCTCAGTTGGACTCAGTTAGTGGCCTCCCTCACCTATAAATAGACCCTCATTCTTTTTTATTCTCATCTGTGAACTAAACTATGCCGGTATTACTAGCATATTTTCTATTATCCTCTAAAAATCCTCTACAAATTGAAGAGATTGGAGCTTCTCTCTCTCTTCAATCTTCCTTGGAGACTTCATCAACATACCAAACTAATTGATTGGTTGGGGGCCTCTACTTTGATCAAAGAATCAAGCAATCTAGGAGGTAAAATGGGTTTATGGTCTGTTTTCTTTAATCTCCAAATGTTTCTCTCTTCTCAACCCCTCTCAAGCTTGAGAAGCATTCAATTGAATGGCTTTTTAATACAATTGAAGTTCTTTAATGAATTGTAGTGATAAAACACATAAATTTCCATTTATGCTTAAATTATAATGTTTTTTTTAAAGCATTTCTCTCTCTCCCCCAAAGAATGGTCATTCCTATGACCTTTTCTATATTCAAATGAAGCTTCTCATGAAGCAATTCTCTAATCTAAAATTAATTTATATGCTTGTCAAATTAGAGGCCAAATAGGTGGCTTTTTAATGCTTTTATGCTATTTAATTTATGGAAAAATTAAGAATCAAGTCCATAATTGGATATTGATCCAATTAATGGTTGTTCTAATCATAGGGATATTACTAAACTTTATGCTTTCAAATTATTGAGAATTATCAGTAATAGCAACGGAGCTATGGTAAAATTTTTAAAAAATTAACACATAAATCATTTTCATTCATAATATGAAAAGAGGACTTCCTACCATATTCTAGGATTAATCATCCTAGATTAACTGAATGATTCGCATTATAATCATGGAAAAATTGACTTTTATGTTTATGCATAAATAGTTAATTAGGAAAAAGAGAAATTTCTAGTAATTCATTTTTATGTTAAAAGAGTAATCCCCATGACAATGGAAATCCATGTATTCCAATGAAGTAAGAGAAAAATTGTGATGCTAAAATAATGTAGATTTTATTTAAAAATTAAAGAAGGATTCTAGTTAAATTTATCTTTTTATATAGATAAGTTTAAATGATGAAAGAGGAATTTTCACCATATTAAAATTCAAATATTTAAATGAAAAAAGTGTAATTCCTAGTGTAAAGGAATTAATGGAGATTTTTATTTAAATTTTAAGAGAAAATTTAGTCAAATTTATCTTTTTGTATAGATAAGTTTAAATGATGAAAGAGAAATTCCCACCATATTGGAATTCAAATATTTAAATGAGGAAAGTGTAATTCCTAGTGTAGAGGATTTTTATTTAAAATTTAAGAGAAAATTTAGTTAAATTTATCTTTTTGCATAGATAAGTTTAAATGATGAAAGAGGATTTCCCACCATATTGAAATTCAGATATTTAAATGAGAAAAGTGGAATTTTTAGCTTAATGGAATTAATGGATATTTTTATGTAATTTTTAAGAAGAATTTTAAATAGATTTAATTTATGGTAAAAGAGGAATTCCCATGATAATTGGATTGCACTCATTAAAATGAGAAAAAGAGGGATTTCAAGTTTATTAAAAAAAAGGTATGATATTTAGTTAAAAAGAAGAATTTTTATGATAATTAAGAAAATATGGATTTGAATTAAATTTTAGTATCAAAAGATGAATTCCTACCATAATTCTACCTAATGAATTAAGGTTGAGAAATTATGTGATAGGAGGAATATCTTTGGATATTTGAATTGGTAAAATCACTAAATGGATATTTACCCAAAACTAGATGTTTATCTTAAGGGAATCCTTGTAGAACTAAACCAAATGAATTTGGTTAGACTACGAGAGGGACGGACAGTAAACCTACTTGTCCATCTCTCGATCTGAATCAAGTAAAAACTTCGTGACCAATTCCAGTTTCTAATCACAAAGAATAGACTACCGGAACTAAACTAGTTTTTCTTGACCAAACTCATCGAGAATCTAGTTGGACAATCAGACTGAATGATGGGTAGATTACCCCAATGAGAGATCAAGGATCCTCATTATGAAACTGGGAATTATGGAAAAAGGGTTTTTGGAACCAATCTCAAATTGGAATTTTACTTGCATTGGAACCTCTGTTTTTTTAAAAAAAAATTCAAAGGATTGTTTTACGCTAGAATACTGGAGGAAGCAGTTGGCTTATGTTTTTCTAAGAGGAGGAGGTTCATTGGAACAGTTGGCGGGGAGTCGTCAAGGGACGTCGCTCACGGGAAAGCCTGCCGAGGTCTTGACGAGCCTCGGTACGGTTAAAATGGTACGCTTTCGGTACGATGGGCGAGGACCGACAAAGCGGTCCCTGAGTGAAGTGCTAGGACACATAAGGAGGATCCTAGAGGGTTCTGACCAGGTGATGCACGGGCTCGTGGTTGCTAGGACACCCATGCGTCCGTCGAGGAAGATTTCGGATGGACAAAAAGGAAAGATTTTTGGGAACCAAATTTTGATATTGGATCTCGTTGGTTGGCTAGCTCGTCTTCAACGGAGAGTCCCCAGAGGATACATTCTGTAATACAATGGACTCGAAATTTAGAAAAATGATGATTAGAAATATTATGACTTTTATTGAAGGATTGTTTTAAAGCCAATCAAATCTGTTATAAATAGCAATTTCATATTGGGTGTGTACGTGGTATGCCTATCTTAATTTTTGCATGAATCGCCAGCTAGGGGGCTTGGGAACTCTTTTCCTCGGTACCCAGGCAAAAACACAACCCAATCTTTATAAAGGAATCCCACCAATACAATGATCGGGTGGTTGGCTACTAATAACCCATGGGCTGGATGGGGTTAGACTGCATCGGAGGATTCCTGAGAAACAACTAGATACGATTAGTTATGTTAATTAGATTAAAGCCTAAGAAGACCTTGTTCTGTGGGAGGGGATCAGCGAGGCTGTGCCTTGTAAATGAGGAAAAAAGTGGTGATTCCGTGGACCAAGTGCAAGTCTCTTCTTGATCTGACCATGTGACTTTAGGTTCGGTCAGATCAGTTTACCTAATTAAGACTTTGACTCGTTAGAGTAATTTCCCCCGATAGAAGATTTTTTCCCATGGTGAAATCGCCCGTGCCTTCCGGGTGAGGGTAGTCTTTCGGGCCCAGTCTCGGAGGGACTGCTCGGGCTAGCCTCTCGTCTCTCGGACATCCATGGGCGAGGCCCGGAGTGTGGATCCCTACCCCCGCGCTGAGAAGGCCGACGCCGCTTCCACCACCGGCAGGGCATCGTGGCTAGGGGGCAGGGACCTCATAAGTGTTATTCTTATTAAATTTGATTTCTATGCATAGAAAGATGCATAATGGAAATTTTTTTATTACAAAAGTGTTATTCTTATTAAATTTGATTTCTATGCATAGAAAGATGCATAAAGGAATTTTTTTAATTACAAAAGTGTTATTCTTATTATGATGGGTGTAAATGGATGTGATGTAAATGAATGTGATGGATGTGAATTGATGTGATGTGAATTCGGATGTGAATGAATGAGATGTGATGTAAATTGGGATAGATGTGATATGTGATGTAAATTGGGATAGATGTGATATGTGATGTGAATGATTATGATGTAATGAGAATGGGAATACAGATGAAATAAATGAGGATTGATGTGGAACAATGTGGAAAGACAAGAGTTCGATATAGAAACTGTATTTATGACCTGTTTTTACAATGACTATTTTATGTCAAGAATGCTGAGGAAGCATTTTGACCATATGGTGAATGAGGTCGTGGAGACCTAATCTGATAAAGTTGTAACAGCTGACGAAGAGTCAATGGAGGACGTCTCGCATAGCAAGGTCAGCCTTGGTTTCGATTAAAATGGCGGTGGATGAGGGACTGTAGAGGGGTTCTAATGACTTTAGCAAATCACTATGAGATTAGTAGATTGTGTTGGGGACAGATTTCTACTGTTAACACTTGACCTAGTGGATCAAGTTAAGGGATGTCAAATTAAAAATCTGTATAATTGAAATTTCGATGGAGGATTGTTCAGATGGAAATTCCCATGGAGGATTGTTCAGATGGAAATTTCGGTCTAATGGACCATTATTGTGTTAAAGATATGAATGATATGATCTGAATGAATTGTTATCTGATGATGAATTCTATATAAGGGATCTTTATCCCAGGATTCAGTTGGGTTGACCAGACTACAAGGAACCCCAGAATCAGTTGGATCTTAAGGGAAAGAGTTGTCCTCTAGTTTGCGAGATGAGAACATCTCGCATTTTTAAAGTGGGGTAGGATGTAAGATTCCTCCCTCCAGCTTTTGAGGTGTGCAGGTGTAAGAACCTCTCCTTCGGACCTTATAATTATTTCCCTCTCTAAAATAAAAGAAAGATCCTGTTTTACCCTGTTTTGGCCTAGAGAAAGGGAAAATGTCTAGAGAGAGGTAATTCAAAATTGATATATTTTTGGATATAAAAATCCTCCTAGTGTTTAAAATGGTTTCCCCTGAAACAGAAATTCAAAAAGAACTTTCCAATGTACAATTGGAATTATTTGAAAATAGGTATAAAGGACCTTAGCCTAAGGGTCCAGATATTCAGAAAAGGAAAATTTTTATTACAAAAGTGTTATTTTAATTAAATTTGATTTTTATGCATAGAAAGTAGCATAAATGAAGTATTTTTATTATAAAAGTGTTATTCTTATTAAAATTAATTTCTATGCATAGAAAGATGCATAATGGATTTTTTATTGAAAAAGTGTTATTCTTATTAAATTTTATTTTATGCATAGAAAGATGCATAAAGGAATTTTTTTACATTATAAAAGTGTTATTCTTAATAAATTTGATTTTATGCATAGAAATATGCATAAAGAATTTTTTTATTATAAAAGGGTTATTCCCATTGAAGTTGATTTTTATGCATATATAGATGCATAAAGAATTTTTATAATAAAATTAGAATTCTTTGAAATTCTATGTTTAAATTCTATGAGTATTTGATAAATGAATAATTAAATACTCTAAGAGAGAAATTTCTATCATTTTATATTCACACGGATTGTAAAAAGAGAATTCAGGAAATCTATCGAGATCGAAATATTCAGATAAATGATTAATCTATTCCTCATTGGAATTTGTAACTAATTTAGAAATCAGTTAAGTGAATATTTAAAGAAAGAAATTTAGTAAAATAGAACTGAATTATCAAACCTTTTTGAGAAAGATAGTTCAGGAAAAATCTTATCTGACTCCAACCTTGAATCAGACTATGACCAAGACCAAACTCTTTCGTTAGTTTCGAGGAAAGAAGGTGTGACCAGTTAAGAAAAATACACTCAAAACTCTCGCCAAATCTCAAACTAAGTTTGAGACTCTTCGAATTGATCTATGGATCAAGGTTATAGAATTCGAGGAATTTTGGTATGAAATTCAGAATCCCGATCAAGAAGTTTTTGGGATACTGATTCAAGAGATACTCCTTGTATTCAAAAGAAAAATCAAACTGAAACTTGCATAGAATTGAGATGTGATGTGAATAGATGTGATGAGATGCGATGTGAATCAGATAGATGTGAATGAATGGATGAGATGTGAATAGATGTGATGAGATGCGATGTGAATCAGATAGATGTGAATGAATGGATGTGATGTGAATAGATGTGAGGAGATGCGATGTGAATCAGATAGATGTGAATGAATGGATGAGATGTAACGTGTATGTGAAGAATGGATGTGAATGTGCATGTGAAGAATGGATATGGATGTGTATGTGAAGAATGGATGTGAATGTGTATGTGAAGAATAGATGTGAATGTGTATGTGAAGAATGGATGTGGACATGTATGTGAAGAATGGATGTGGATGAGTATGTGAAAGAATGGATGTGGATGTATGTGAAAGAATGGATGCAGATGTGTATGTGAAAGAATATATGTGGATGTGAAGTGATAGATATGAATGTATGGATAGATGTGAGTAGTCGTACATGTGAACGATTGGATGGATGTGGATGAATGAGATGAGATGTGGATGAATGAGATGAGTTGTGTATGAATGAGATATGATGTGGATAGAAGTGATGTGATATAATGTGGATAGAATGTATGTGATGGGATGGTTCTGAGAATGAATGTGGTGGATATGAATGTGATGTGATGGATGTGATGTAAATGAATGTGATGGACGTGAATAGATGTGATGTGATGTGAATGAATGAGATGTGATGTCATGTGAATTGGGATGTGAATTGGGATGTGAGTGGATGAGATGTGACGTAAATTGGGATAGATGTGATATGTGATGTGAATGAATATGATGTGATGAGATGTGGATATGGGTAGATGCGAGGGATGAGATCTGATGCGGATAAATGAGGAAAGATGTGATGAGATGGAAAATGATGTGATGAGATGGGAATACATATGAAATAAATGAGGATTGATGTGGAACAATGTGGAAAGACGAGAGTTCGTTATAGAAACTGTATTTATGACACCCATTTTTAAATGATTGTTTTATGCTAAGGAAGCATTTTGATTGTCTTGTGAATGAGGTCGTGGAGACCTATCTGATAAAGTTACAAAACAACTGATGGTGGAGAGTCAACGGAGGACGTCTCGCGTAGCAAGGTCGGCCGAGGTCTTGACCAGCCTCGGTTCAATTTAAATGGTGAGCTTCCAGTATGGTGGATGAGGGACCCAGGAAGCGGCCTATGAGTGAAGCACTAGGTGACCTGCGAAGGATCCTAGAGGGTGTTGGACCATACGGTGCTCAGGCTCTGGGTCACCGAAGATACCCACACGTACATTGTGGAAGATATTGGAACAAGGAGTAAGAGTTGTTTTCTGAATTCGGGCATGGATCTGGTTGATTGATCTTGCTGGTCCTCAACGGATGAGTCCATGGCTCTTTTATATGGATCTGTTGGTTGATCTTGCTGATCTTCAACGGCGGCGGAGATTCCATTTTGATTTTTATAAGTGAATATATTGCTGGGTACTATGAGCTAGGAACTATCGAAAAGGCCCCTTAGTGGATAGGTGGTGAGCGTTCTGGTTGCCAATGATGTCATAGGTACTCGGATGAAGGAAAAATTAGAAATTAGGACTCAATCAGATATTTTGAAGGATTATGATCAGTGATACTATAGTTTCATTAAATGATTGTTTTAAAGACAGCTGAATCTATGAAAAAGGCAATTTCATATTGGGTGTGTAAGTGGTGTGACTAGTTTTAAGTTTGCATGAATATCCAGTAGGGGGCCTGGGAACTCTTTTCCCTGGTACTCAGGACAAAACCTAACCAAATTCTTAAATGGATCCCATCACTACAGTGGTTGGGCAGTTGGCTAACCCACGGGACTGGATGGGCTGGCCTGATGGATCCCTAAAATGAGACTAAATTCTATTATGGTTCGATAGATGAAGTAAATCCCGGATAAAAATTGTTCTATGGAAAAGAATCAACGGCGGCTGTGCCTCTGAATGAGGAAAAAAGCGTTGGTCTCTATGATCAAAGTGCAAGTCTTTTCCTTGATCTGACTATGGGACTTCCAGGTTCGGTCTGATCAGTTCAATTAGTTAAGACTCATGACTACATTAGAGTAAAATTATCCTGGAGGAATCGCTTGTGCTTTCCGGGCAAGGGAAGTTTTTTCGGGTTCAGTTTTGGAAGAACCGATGGATTAGTCTCTTGTCACGTCCGGATATCCGTGGGTGAGGCCTCGAGCGAGGGACCATGCCCCATGCAAGAAGTGCTACTTCCACTGCTAGCACCAGTGAATTCGTTGCGCAGAGGGGATAGGGATCTTTTGGCTTGTATAAGAGCAATTTGGCTAAAGTGGATCAATCAAGAAACCAGAAATGTCAAAAATGTATGAAGTAACAGTAAAAGGTTGTAATTGTGTGATGAAATTCATACAAATTGATATTCAGAATGAAGATTCATAAATTAGTAATTGGGTCTTAAGATGGAAGTACCGCAATTGCATGAAATCCCTAACTTGCTTGAGGCCCAGACATGATGGTATTTACCTTATAAATCCAAGGACCTTGACTATCGGTATATATCGAGGGTATAACTGCAGCTCTTTACTGGCAGTATATACGAGCTCTTTACTGGCAGTATATACGAGTAAATCTAAGACCTTGAAATTATAAGCAAAAATGCTATCTAGATAATGAATTCGAATGTGGTTGATATGATTTTAAAACTCTGGTTGAGAACTGATGAGTTGATTTGGATTCTGATTGAAAATGACGATTCTTGAATTTTGGTTGAAAGGCGATAAGCTGAGCAAAACCACAATGAGAATGAATGGGACGAGTTCTTGTGATGATGTTCGTAACTGGAATGACGATAATGACTTGAGCAAATCACTATGAGATTAGTGGATTGTGCTGACAAATTGCTACTGTTAACACTTGACCCAGTGGATCAAGTTAAGGGATGACAAATTAAAAATCTGTATAATTGAAATTCCCATGGAGGATTGTTCAGATGGAAATTTCGGTCTAATGGACTACATACATACATACATACATAAATACATACTTACATATACATATACATATACATATACATATACATATACATATATACATATACATATACATACGTATATACATACATACATATGTGTGTGTGTGTATATATATGTATGTATGTATGTGTATATACATGTATATATGTATGTATGTATATGTGCGTGTGTGTGTGTATTTATATGTATAAATAAAAGCATATATATGTATGTTTATTTATTTATACATACATATATATGCTTATATATATATATAGCTATATATACATATGTGTGTGTGTATGTGTGTGCTTGATTGCATCTCTAAAGAGTGTAGGCGTCCCACCACAATTCTAGAAACGTGGTCATGCTAGCATGGACATGCATAGATACCTTTGGCACAATGTGGTGAAATCAAACCCCAAAAAAGAATAAGCAACCATCTGGTGATATGCCCCATGGTGCAAGGCTTATTCACAAAATAAAGCAGTGCTTGATGGTGGTCAACAAAAAAATAAAACTTAGTAGCTAGGAGGTAATGCCTATACTGCTTTACCTCATAAACCATGCTAACCCTTGTCTCTCAATGGTTGTGTAATTACATTCAAACGTCATTGAGTTGATGGCTAGAAAAGGTCATAGGGAAGTCCATGGTGTGCTCCCTTGGTTGTGTGCTAACATGCATCCAATAGCAAGCGTCAATATACCCATAGAAACCTCGATCCTAGTTGAGGTATCTCAAGATGGGTGCACTCGCTATTGCCTTCTTTAGTTTTTTGTATGCCCACTAGCATCCGTCTATCCATTCAAAGATAATCAACAACTCGCATTCATTTATCCATTCAAAGAAAATCAACAACTTATGCAAGGATCTGGCATATATGGTGTATAAGAAAAAAGAATCCTCTATAATACCCTACATGCCCCATGAATCTCTACACCCCTTTGTAGTTGATGGGGCATTGGTAACTCTAAGATCACATAGATCTTATTCTCATCTATGGAGATGCAGTTCTTGGAGACGATATGTCCAAGGATGACATCATGTTTGACCCATAATTGGCATTTGAGTGGGTTCAAGGAGTTGTGGTGGCAGAGTCTACATCTCACAAAGATGCCAAAGATGAGCAAGATGCTCCTTCCACTTTGAGTGTACTTAAAAGTCATCAATTAATATCTCTAGGATCCTTGAAGTTTGTACACATCAAGTGTTGGAAGGTGGCAGGGTAAATAGTTAAGCCAAATGGCATGACACGATAAGTATGAATTTCCTATTTCATAGCAAACGCTACCTTGTAATGATTGGCTAGATTGATCTCATCACTTGGTTGTAGCCTGAGAAGCCATCCAAGGAGCTACAAGCTTATACTCTAGTGACTCTTTCCAACATATGGTCAGTGTAAGCAAGGGGTAGTGTTCTCAAATTGTGGCAACATTTTTTAGGTTAACACACACTCTAAGTTTTCTGCTCATTTTAGAAATGATTACAATTGATGACACCCACTCAATGTCCTTGATTTCATACATAAATCCTACATCGATGAGCTTTTCTAGCTCTTCTTTAACCATTTTTTTGTACATATAAGATTCGTATGATAGTAGGCTATGTGGATGTAAGGTAAGGGGTAGTGGTCGAATCGTGGCAATATTTGTGATTAACACACCCTCTAAGCTTTTTGTTCATTTTAAGAACGATCACTATTAGTGACACCCACTTGGTGTCCTTGATTTTGTACACAAATCCCGCATTGATAAACTTATCTAGGCCTTCTTTGACCATTTGTCCATACTTGCAATTCATGTGCTAGGCTCTCTTTTGTTTGGATGGTTTTACACCTTCATGGAGAGGGATAATGTTCCATGAAGGACAATGTGTTTCACCACTTTTAAAGGAATTCCCTTCATGTCAGTGTATTTCTAGGCAAAAGTATCTTGTAAGTTTTTAAGCAAGGCTATCAATTCTTTTTCTTACTCAGGGGTGAGATCTTTGGCAATAAACATTGCCTTAGGTTCTTCACTAAGGCTAGCAAGATTTACTTCTTTGATCTCAATGGGGCCATCATCATATGAAGAATGTGGCTCTCTACCTAAGCTTCTTTGAGCCTTTTTGTCATCACGTGTACCACTCTATTTGTGATGTTGTAGGACTTAAAGTACTTGAGAACTTGCCTTACATCCTCCTCTTGAGGCTCATTAAGCTCTTTGTGTTTAGCTTCTTTCTTTACCTCAGACTTGACTTATTAAGCTTGCATCACCAAATCTTGTCTTACTTAGACCTTATGGGCTCATCATCACCTTTATAGGTCACTATCTTGGCCTAAAGGGTGATCTTGTGTAGGTTAGCTTTCCCACTGTCTAGAGTGTAGGTCTCATGTGAATCTACGGCCTCAACATAGTGAAGCCAGTGAAAATCTGTTTGCATGGGGAGAAGATAATTCTTAGGCCTTTTATGCAGTTTTCTCATTCTTGGCTAGGTGATTGTGGGCAATGTAGAGGTTGATCCTTCTACAAAGGAGTCCTTGTGTATAGATAATCACTAGATACTCTTGGTTTGAAGTTGTTGTTGGCTCCCAAAAGGGATATTGCACTGAGCATGAATAGGGAGATTATTTCCATCATGTGGCTAGATGAATCACTAGCTACTCCTGGTTTGAAGTCACTATTGGCTCCCAAAAGGGATGCAACACTAAGCATGAACATGGACATTATTTCCATCACGTCCAGTCTTGTAAACCTTGTTTCAAGGTTTTGTATAGAAGAGTGTCTATCTAAGGCATGGACCCAATCCACAGAGTCATCAAGCTTTGGAAGAGGCTTTTAGTGTTGGTTCTCATTTTTTAAAAGGAAAATGACCTAATAAAATAATTGTAAAGTAATAATCGAAAAGCTTAGGATAAAAATTGCACATAACACAAGATTGGGTCCA
This sequence comes from Cibotium barometz, assembly GCF_041138505.1. Taxonomy (NCBI): domain Eukaryota; kingdom Viridiplantae; phylum Streptophyta; class Polypodiopsida; order Cyatheales; family Cibotiaceae; genus Cibotium; species Cibotium barometz. The sequence goes on from NC_141064.1 coordinate 16,927,286, forward strand.
ATTTCCCCCCGCATAAGAGTGAGTCCACACTTTCTCTTGGTGTATTTAAATCCTATTGCTTGAAATAACTTGTGGGGCTTAAAATAGTGTCCACTTTTACAAATATGTTGACTTCTACAAAAATAACTTGCTTTATTGGATGTGCAAGCTAATCTACTCAAAACAGGCGTAAACCTTGAACCTTATAAATGTGTATATCTCTTGTAAAATCAAATATGCACAAGGAAGTGTTCACATATCCTAATAAAATATACATTGATAAATATGGACGACTTCCAAAATGGAATAATGGCACGTGTTGTCAAAAAATCAAATAGTATTCCATTGACACCCAAAATCAAGTGTCTCAAAATCTTCTTGATCTCACCACCAGCTCGCCTCCATTATCCAATCCAAGGATCTACGCTCACATAAATTATCCAATCAATTAATAAATTAATTGATTTAAAATAAAAATAACCATTAAAAAACTCACAACAGCAAGACGATGCTACCCATACTCTGACGCATGTATGGAATCACCCATGTATGCATAAAGTGCACTATGATCGCTAGAATTTAGAAAGGCATCCCAATCTAAACCCGTCTAGGAGAATTCATAAATAATGAACAGCATGGGAATATAAATTTCTATGAATTAAGAGGGTGACAAGAAACTGTCCTCAGTTGTCATAAAAAATCATCATGGCCTAGTATGAACATAAGATGAAATCAAGGATGGATAGGCAACGAAGTTATGATCAAGTAGCCATCGAGATTCTGGGATGGCATCTATACTTTACTAAAATCTATTGACTAGGAATTAGAATGGTGAAATAAAAGTTATTGCAATAAGAAAATGGTGCCTCTGATGGATGGTTTGTGTTCTACAAAATAAAAGTAAAAGTTTTTATTTTATAATCCTCAAAGAACACATGTATGAAGTGTGATAAATATCTTTTCAAGTGGGAGGTGAGACTGAAGATAATATAAATGAGTCAGAAAGTCTTCCTGGGCGATTGTGGAATCATCTTTAATTCCGTACCCTTGAATAATTCCGTGTTGTTCCATGAGTTGACAAAATCAGATGTTGGGAAAAAAGATACGAGTGTTTTTGATAGGGATCATGTCAAAACATGCTTTATGATCACATGTCCATATCTTCAACATTCATCGCGTCGGGTTTGTCATTTTGAAGATGTATAACAACGCCTTAAATAAGTGTGAATTACGTTCCGATATAGAAGCGAGTCATAGACATTCTGCCATGAGTCGTAAGAGTTTGGATGGTTGATGAGGGTTATGTGGAGATGTCTGAGTCATCGTGATGTGTACAAGATATTATTCTCTTGATTTCTAAAGCTTCTTTATCTTTTGGTTCTTTGGCTTCAAACTTTGCAATAATTCTTGGCCCTGATCTCATTATTGGAGGAAAATGACCTAATAAATCTTGGATCTGATACCACTGTTGGAAAACAACCCAAGAAAATAATTGCAAAGTAATAATCACAAAGCTGAGGATAAAAATTACACATAACACAAGATTGGGTATAATTTTCCCCCACACAAGAATGAGCCCACACTTCCTCTTGGTATATTTAAACCATATAGCTTGAAATAGCTTGTGGGGGTCAAAACGTGTCCGCTTTTACAAATATGTTGACTTCTACAAAAATAGCTTGCTTTATTGGATGTGCAAGATAATCTACTAAAAGATAGGTGTAAACCTTGAACCTTATAAATGTGTATATCTCTTGTAAAATAAAATATGCATAGGGGATCTTTCACATGTCACAGTAAATATATACATCGACAATAAATATGGATGCTGCCCAAAATGGAATAATGGTGCGTGTTGTCACAAAATCAAATAGTATTCAACTGACATCTGAAATCAAGTGTCTCAAAATCTTCCAAATCACCAACCAGCTATCTAACCCAAGGATCTACACTTACATCAACTATGTTAATAAATAAATAAATTAATTAATTAAAAATATAAATAACCATACAAGTCTCATAACATTAAGATGATGCAATCCATACTCTCATGCATGTACGAAATCATTCCTCGCATATACATAAAGTAAGCTATAATCATCGGGATTTAGAAAGACATCCCAATCTAAACCCATCTAGGAGAATTCATAAATAATGAAGAACGTAGGAATATAAAATTCCATGAATTAACTCCTCATAACATGCATCTTCACTATCCAGTAACTTGTTTGTAACATTTACACATGTTGGATTGATGTGTTATGATGAACAGTTGTATCAAACTGAAAAGAATACCTCGACCCATGGGATCAATATTCTCTATCTTGAGGTTTATTTTCAAGATTTATTATGCCTTTCAAGGATTGGTTGGCACTTTGTGTATATAAACTAGCCTTACTTCTCTCATGTAAGGCCTTCATCGAGTATGACACTCTTCTCTGGAAATCCAACACCATGAATGTGTGGAGGAAACTTAATCCAGGCTCTTGATCTTTGCATCTCTTACAAGATGCCTAAAGGTTTAGTTGTGTTCCCATTGGCAACCTTAACCACAAGGCTTGTGACTATGAGTGGTGACTTCCCTAGGCCTCCCAATAATCCTTGGTGATTATGATGACCCCAACACCAACATCTAAGATCACATAGAGACTGTCAAATCTTTGTAAAACAACACATAACACTATGTTCATTTTTTTGCTTTCTAAATAGGCCCTAGATTGTTCATGGAAATTTTGGTTGTCCTTTGGTTTTGGTTATATGGAGTGTTTTAATGGGGCATGAGTCATCCTCCTCTTATTCCTATTTAGGTTCAGTTATGAGCTCTTCGGTTCCATTCATCCAATTAGATAAGTCTCTTCATAGTTGGGAATTTTGTTGCAAAAGAGAACTTATTAAAACTTTCAAGGATAAGAAGGCAACCTTGGAGAAAATGTTACATTGACTATGATGACCCATGGAAGGCCACCTTTCCCCTCCCACTGAGTCCTCCTTCACTGTATCTAGAAATGTGGGGTGTTTGGTTAGATTGGTTCTACATATAGGCTCCAGAATTAGTTCTCTTTGCAACATGTTAAGAATGGTTATGGGTTTGTCTTAGGCCTTGGGCAAACTTGCATGCTCCCTCACTACGTCTATGATTGGATTTGATATAGGGTCTAGGATGTGCTCAAGTGGGGTCATTGGTGGTTCATATTGGACCACTTACTTTATTATTGGCTCTAGTTCCAGCTTTCACCTTCCTCACAAGCTCTTGGGCTTTGCATCATTCTCTCTTTCTTCGGTACGGGGTTGGAATAGTCCTTGAGTTTCTTGGGAAGGTTTTTGTAATCTATAGGCTTCTTTTCCTTTAGAAGGGTAGGTTTGTTTGGGAGATCATTTGCTTCTCCATAAGGGAGGTAGCCTCGAAGCTCTCATCTCCAAACCACTTTCAATAGTTTACGATGTCGTCGTTCTTTTTATAAATTGACTGCACATTTCTTTTGTATGTGCTCGTTAAGGTTTTCATCTTTTCAACCTTTGGTTCTAGTTTATTAGCCTTTTTAGGGGCTATTGTAGCCCTTGGGGCTTGGCCTCAAGATCTCCCTACTTACTTTTTTGAAGTTGAAGCTTGGGCTTTCTGCTTGTTGGTAGCTAGCAGGGAAATATTTTTGCGAGCCTTGGTTATGTCCACAATTTTTGAAAGCTATTTCAAGAGTGAATCTTATTCACTTGTACCATATCTAAACTCCATGCCTCTCTCATGCAAACAACCATGCCCCTTCTATTTTCAATGACATGGTAACATAAGAGGCTCAACCTCACAAAAACATCTGGCATAAAAGCATTCACCCATAAAAGCATGATTCAATGATATTTAATTTTAGAAAGTTTATTAAAAAACGGATCACCCCACACCATAATAAGGCTACGTGAACATTTATAAGGATGACATGTGAAAAAGTGCAGCTTACTAAGTGCCGTAGGGTAGCCAAAGGAGTGAGGAATCATCCTTACTGAAAAGGGTGGATGGCTAGTGCATAAGCATATCCCAATTTTTATACAATCCTAATACATAGATTATTGAGCTGTAGGGCAATAAAGGTGTAAGATTCCTCCCTTCGGCTTTTGAGGTGTGTAGGTGTAAAAACCTCCCCTTCTGATCTTATAATTATCCCCCTCTCTGAAATAAAAGAAAGATCCTGTTTTACCCTGTTTTGGCCTAGAGAGAGAAAATGTCTGGAGGGAGGTAATTCGAAAATTGAGATATTTTTGGCTATGAAAATCCTTCTAGTGTCTAAAATGGTTTCCCTTGAAACAGATATTCAAAAAGAAATTTTCAATGTGCAACTGGAATAAAGTGAAATCACGTAAAAAGGACCTTAGCCTAAGGGTCCAGATTTTCTGAAATTTTTGAATTAAGGTTCCTATGGACCAATTAGATTAATCCAAATGTAGGGAGGAGATAAATTGAAGAATAAAAGAAAATCCCCTCCAAAAATAAGTAAATACTCACATAAAGATAAAGAGTTGACTAAGGACAAGATTATTAGTTAAAAAAGAAGAGATATTTAGAAGAAATGATGCATTTTTGACACCTGAGTGTGGGGAAATTCCCCTCATGAAGGAGGAACCTATTTCACATGTGTGGACCCTTGAGTTTTAAACTCACAAATAATGAGATATTTTTATCTCTCCTCTCTCCTGCTTCCACTAGATTCAAAAAGTAAGCTAAACTGACCTAAAAATGGTCAAAAATTGACCAAACTAATCTGGAAAATTCTAGAATCAGTTTGCTTGGTTAGAGGCTCACTTTTTCCTATAAATGAAGCCTCCCCCTTTGTAAATGGTTAATAGTGTTTTATGCACTGTTACTCTACTCCTCCCAAGAGCCAAAAACAATGAATTTATTGATAATTCATTAGTTTTTGCCCATTCCCTCTTCAAAAGAATTGGTGGCCACTCTTGTTGCAAACAAGAGTAGATCCCTCAAACCATCAAGAGTAGATCCCTCAAACCATCAAGCCAAAGGAAAGCTCACAAAAATTCATGCAAAAGCTAGAAATCCTACTTTTTCTTTATTCCATTTAATGGTTTTCTAATTTTTGTTTTCTTTAAAATGAAAAATGATGCTATGCCTTGTTGGAAAGGCTTTCCCCCTCTCTTCATTCTTGAATTTAGCCTTTCTTTATCCTAGATGTGTAATCAAATTGTTAGAATTAAACTTTTCATATTGTTTCTCTTTAAAAAGTGAAATTTGATTAGTTTAGAATGCTTTAAACCATTTGGGATAATTTCTAAGTAACTTGAGAATGAAAAAAATTGAAAAATGGTTAGCCATACAAAGGAGGTTATGGCAAAATTTTCTTAAATTTTGTGAAATAGGTTTTATCTTTTATTATTCAAAAAGAGTAATCCCCACCGCTTGTGTATTCTAAAAGTGTTATTTTATTCTATGCATAGAAAAATGCATATTAGAAATATTTTTATAATAAAAGTGTTATTTTTATTAGAATTAATTTCTATGCATAGAAAGATGCATATTGGGAATATTTTGATTATAAAAGTATTACTTTCATCAAAATTGATTTTTATGCATAAAAGATTTTTTTTATTATAAAAGTGTTACTTTCATCAAAATTGATTTTTATGCATAAATAGATGCATAAAAGAATTTTTTAATTATAAAAGTGTTACTTTCATCAAAATTGATTTTTATGCATAAATAGATGTAGAAAAGATTTTTTAAAATAAAAGTGTTACTTTCATCAAAAATTGATTTTTATGCATAAATAGATGCATAAAAGAAAATTTTTATTATAAAAGTGTTACTTTTATTAAAATTAAATTTATGCATAAATAGATGCATAAAAGAATTTTTTTAAATAAAAGCGTTACTTTCATCAAATTTTGATTTTATGCATAGAAAGATGCATAAAGAAATTTATTTTTATTCAAAAGAGTTATTCTCATCAATTTTGATTTTATGCATATAGAAAGATGCATAAAGAAATTTATTTTTATTTCAAAAGAGTTATTCTCATCAATTTTGATTTTATGCATAGAAAGATACATAAAGAAATTTATTTTTATTTCAAAAGAGTTATTCTCATTAAAATTAAATTTACTCATAGAAAGATGCATAAAGAAATTTATTTTTATTTCAAAAGAGTTATTCTCATTAAAATTGAATTTATGCATAGAAAGATGCATAAAAGATTTATTTTTATTTTGAAAGTGTTATTCTCCTTAAAATTGAATTTATGCATAAATAGATGCATAAACGGATTTTTATAAAAGTGTTATTTTCCACTAAAGTTGTTCTTATGCATAAATAGATGTGTAAAGAATCTTTATATCAAAAATAAGGATTCTCTTACATTCTATAAATAGATGTGATAAGATTTGATATGAATCAGATAGATGAGAATGAATAGAGGATGGATGTGATGAGAATGAAAGGTAAATAGATGTGATGATATGTGATGCGAATCAGATAGATGGGAATGAATGGATGGATGGATGTGATGAGAATAGAAGTGATAAGAATGAATGGATGGATGGATGTGATGAGAATAGAAGTGATAAGAATGAGAGGTAAATGGATGTGATGATATGTGATGCGAATCAGATAGATGGGAATGAATGGATGGATGGATGTGATGAGAATAGAAGTGATAAGAATGAGAGGTAAATGGATGTGATGATATGTGATGCGAATCAGATAGATGGGAATGAATGGATGGATGGATGTGATGAGAATAGAAGTGATGAGAATGAGAGGTAAATGGATGTGATGATATGTGATGCGAATCAGATAGATGGGAATGAATGGATGGATGGATGTGATGAGAATAGAAGTGATGAGAATGAGAGGTAAATGGATGTGATGAGATGGGATGCGAATCAGATAGATGGGAATGAATGGATGGATGGATGTGATGAGAATAGAAAGGATGAATGGATGGATGGATGCAAATCAGATAGATGGGAATGAATGGATGGATGGATGTGATGAGAATAGAAGTGATGAGAATGAAAGGTAAATAGATGTGATGATATGTGATGCAAATCAGATAGATGGGAAAGAATGGATGGATGGATGTGATGAGAATAGAAGTGATGAGAATGAAAGGTAAATAGATGTGATGTGAATCAGATAAATGTGAATGAATAGATGAGATGTGATGTCATGTGAATCATGATGTAAATGAATGATATAGGATGTGAATGAATGTGATAACATGTGAATTGGGATGTGAATGAACGATAAGCGACGTGAATGAATGTGCTAGCATGTGAATTGGGATGTGAATGAATGTGTTAGCATGTGAATTGGGATGTGAATGAATGAGATGTGATAAGATGCGATGTAAACTGGATAAATGTTAATGTATGTGAAGTGATAAAATGTATGGGTAGATGCAAGTAGATGTGATCTGATGAGATAAATGAGGAAATAAGTGATGAGATAGAAAAAGATGTGATTAGATAAGAATGAGAATACTTATGAAATGAATGTGGATTGATGAGTGGGTAATGTGGATTGAGATAGAAAAAGATGTGATTAGATGAGAATGGTAATACTTATGAAATGAATATGGATTGATGTGTGGGTAATGTGGATTGACGTATGGATTGATGAGGATGGATGTATGGAAGATGTGGATGGCTGAGCGGATAATGTGGATTGATGTGGATGGATGTATGGATGATGTGGATTGATGTGTGGGTGATGTGGATTGATGTGTGGGTAATGTGGATTGATGTGAATGGATGTATGGATGATGTGGATAATGTGGATTGATGTGGATGGATGAGTGGATAATGTGGATGATGTGGATGGATGAATGGATGATGTGGATTGATGTGTGGGTAATGTGGATTGACCTCCTGAATGGATGTATGGATGATGTGGATTGATGTGGATTGATGTGTGGATAATGTGGATTGATGTGGATGGATGAGTGGATAATGTGGATTGATGGGGATAATGTGGATGGATGTATGGATGATGTGGATTGATGTGTGGGTAATGTGGATTGATGTGAATTGATGTATGGATGATGTGGATTGATGCGTGGATAATGTGGATTGATGTGGATGGATGGATGAGTGGATAATGTGGATTGATGTGGATGGATGAGTGGATAATGTGGATTGATGTGGATGATGTAAATGGATGTATGGATGATGTGGATTGATGTGTGGGTAATGTGGATTGATGTGGATGGATGTATGGATGATGTGGATTGACATGTGGATTGATGTGGATGGATGTATGAAAGATGTGGATGGATGTGTGGATAATGTGGATTGATGTGGATGGATGTATGGATGATGTGGATTGGTGTGGATGATGTGGATGGATGTATGGATGATGTGGATTGATGTGTGGATGATGCGATTTGATGTGATTTAATGTGGGAATGATGTGATTGGATGTATGGATGATGTGGATTGATGTGTGGATGATGCGATTGGATATGATTTGATGTGGGAATGATGTGATGTGATAGGGATTGATGAAGATGAAAAAATTTGTGGGGGAAGATGAGAAAAGATGGGGACTAATGTGAAAGGATGTGGAGTGATGAGAAAAATGGAAATATTGTTGGAACTGTATTTATATGTGAAATTTGTTTTTAAATGACTGTTTTATGTCAAGAATGCTGGGGAAGCATTTTGACCGTCTTGTGAATGAAGTCGTGGAGACCTATCTGTTAAAGGTGCAACTGCTAAAACGGAGAGTCAACGGAGGATGTCTCGCATAGCAAGGTCGGCCGAGGTCTTGACCAGCCTCGGTTTGATTTAAATGGTGAGCTTCCAGTATAGTGGATGAGGGACCAAGGAAGCGGCCTATGAGTGAAGCGCTAGGTGACCTACGAAGAATCCTAGAGGGTGTTGACCATATGGTACTCGGGCTTTGGGTCGCCGAAGATACCCACACGTACGCCGGGAAAGATATTAGAACAAGGAGTAAGAGTTGTTTTCTGGATGACCTTGCTGGTCCTCAATGGATGAGTCCATTGCTCTTTTATATGGATCTGTTGGTTGATCTTGCCGATCTTCAACGAAGATTCCATTTTGATATGTGAATATGTTGCCGGTTACTATGAGCTCGGAACTATCGCGAAAAGGCCCCTGAGTGAACATGTGGTGAGCGTTCTTGTTGCCAATGATGCCATAGGTACACCGATGAAGGAATGATTGGAAATAAGGATTCAACCAGAGATTTTGAGGATTGTGATCAGTGACACAATGGGTTCATTAAATGATTATTTTAAAGATAGCTGATGCTGAGAAAAAGGCAATTTCATATTGGGTGTGTAAGTGGTGTGACTAGTTTTAAGTCTGCATGAATATCCGGCTAGGGGGCCTGGGAACTCTTTTCCCTGGTACCTGGGACAAAACCTAACTAAATTCTTAATTGGATCCCATCACTACAATGGTTGGGTAGTTGGCTAACCCATGGGACTGGACTGATGGATCCTTAAATTGAGACTCAATTCTGTTATGGTACAATAGATGAAGTAAATCCCGGACAAAAATTGTTCTATGGAAAAGAATCAACGGCTGTGCCTCTCAATGAGGAAAAAAGCGTTGGTCTCTATGATCCAAGTGTAATCTTTTCCCTGATCTGACTTGGGACTTATGGGTTCGGTCAGATCAGTTCAGTTAGTTAAGGCTTTTGACTACATTAGAGAAAAGTTATCCTGGAGGAATCGCCCGTGCTTTTCGGGCAAGGGAAGTTTTTGCGGGATCGGTTTTGGAAGAACCGATGGATTAGTCTCTTGTCCGGATATTCGTGGTGCGAGGCCCCAAGTGTGAGACCCTGCCCCGTGCAAGAAGTGCTACTTCCGCTAGAACCCCTGAATTCGTTGCGCGGTGGGGATACGGACCTCACAGTTGGTATCAGAGTGAATTGGCTAATGAGGATCAATCGAGAAGTCAAAAATGTCAAAAATTTATGAAGAAGCAGTAAAAGGTTATAATTGTATGAAAAAATTCATACGAATTGATATTCAAACTGAAATTCGTAAATTGGTAATTGGGTCTTCAGATGGAAGTACCGCAATTGTATGGAATCCCTGACTTGCTTGAGGCCTAGACATGATGGTATTTACCTTATAGTTCCAAGGACCGTGACTACCCGTATATACCGAGGATATAACTGCAGCTCTTTACTGGCAGTATATACGAGTAAATCTAAGACTTGAAATTATAAGCATTAATACTTTCAGATGATGAATTCGAATGTGGTTGATATGAATTTAAATTCTAGTTGAGAACTGATGAGTTGAATTGGATTCTGATTGAAAAATGAAGATTCTTGAATTTCGGTTGAAATGTAATAAACTAAGCAAAACCACAATGAGGATGAATGGGACGAGTCCCTGTGATGATTTTTGTAGTTGGAATGACGTTAATGACTTCAGTAAATCACTATATGAGATTAGTGGATTGTGCTGACAGATTGCTGCTATTAACACTTGACCTAGTGGATCAAGTTAAGGGATGTCAAATTAAAAATCTATATAATTGAAAATTTCCATGAAGGTCTGTTCAGATAGAAAATTCGGTCTAATGGACCATTATTGTGATAAGGATTTGAATGATACGATGTGAGTGAATTATTATCTGATGATGAGTTTTATATAAGGGATCTTTATCCTAGGATTCTGTTGGGTTCACCAGACTATAAGGAACCCCAGAATCAGTTAGATCTTAAGGAAAAGAGTTCTCCTCTAATTTTGCGAGATGAGGACATCTCGCGTTTTTTAAGTGGGGTAAGATGTAAGATTCCTCCCTCCGACTTTTGAGGTGTGCAGGTGTTAAAACCTCCCCTTATGATCTTATAATTATTTCCCTCTCTGAAATAAAAGAAAGATCCTGTTTTACCCTATTTTGGCCTAGAGAGAGAAAATGTCTAGAGGGAGGTAATTCAAAATTGAGATATTTTTGGATATTAGAATCCTCCTAGTGTCTAAAATGGTTTCCCCTGAAACAGATATTCAAAAAAAAAATTTCCAATGTGCAATTGGAATAAATTGAAATCAGGTAAAAAGGACCTTAGCCTAAGGGTCCAGATTTTCTGAAATTTTTGAATTAAAGTTCCTATGGACCAATTAGATTAATCCAAATGTAGGGAGGAGATAAATTGAAGAATAAAAGGAAATCCCCTCCAAAAATGAGTAAATACTCACATAAGATGAAGAGTTGACTAAGGACAAGTTTATTAGTTATTTAAACTCACAAATAATGAGATATTTTCATCTCTTCTCTCTCCTGCTTCAACTAGATCCAAAAAGTAAGCTAAACAGACCTAAAAATGGTCAAAAAAATTGACCAAATTGATCTGGAAAATTCTAGAATCAGTTTGCTTGGTTAGAGGCTCACTTTTTCCTATAAATGAAGCCTCCCCCTTTGTAAATGGTTAATAGTGTTTTATGCACTGCTACTCTACTCCTCCCAAGAGCCAAAAACAGCAAATTTATTGATAATTCATTAGTTTTTGACCATTCCCTCTTCAAAAGAATTGGTGGCCACTCTTGTTGCAAACAAGAGTAGATCCCTCAAACCATCAAGCCAAAGGAAAGCTCAAAAAAATTCATGTAAGCTAGAAATCCTACTTTTTCTTTATTCCATTTAATGGTTTTCTAAATTTTATTTTCTTTAAAATGATAAATGATGCTATGCCTTGTTGGAAAGGCTTTCCCCCTCTCTTCATTCTTGAATTCAGCCTTTCTTTATCCTAGATGTGTAATCAAATTGTTAGAATTAAACTTTTCATATTGTTTCTCTTTAAAAAGTGAAATTTGATTAGTTTAGAATGCTTTAAACCATTTGGGATAATTTCTAAGTAACTTGAGAATGAAAAAAATTGAAAAATGGTCAGCCATACAAAGGAGGTTATGGTAAAATTTTCTTAAATTTTGTGAAATAAGTTTTATCTTTTATTATTCAAAAAGAGTAATCCCCACCACCGCTTGTGTATTCTAAAAGTGTTATTTTTATTCTATGCATAGAAAAATGCATATTAGAAATATTTTTATAATAAAAGTGTTATTTTCATTAGAATTAATTTCTATGCATAGAAAGATGCATATTGGGAATATTTTGATTATAAAAGTTTTACTTTCATCAAAATTGATTTTTATGCATAAAAGGATTTTTTTATTATAAAAGTGTTACTTTCATCAAAATTGATTTTTTATGCATATATAGATGCATGAAAGATTTTTTTTTAAATTATAAAAGTGTTACTTTTATTAAATTGATTTTTATGCATAAATAGATGCATAAAAGATTTTTTAAAAATAAAAGTGTTACTTTCATCAAAATTGAATTTTATGCATAAATAGATGCATAAAAGAATTTTTTATTATTATAAAAGTGTTACTTTCATTAAAATTGAATTTATGCATAAATAGATGCATACAAGAATTTTTTTTATTATAAAAGTGTTACTTTCATTAAAATTGAATTTATGCATAAATAGATGCAATTCAGAATTTTTTTTATAAAAGCGTTACTTTCATCAAAATTTGATTTTATGCATAAAAAGATGCATAAAGAAATTTATTTTTATTCAAAAGAGTTATTCTCATCAATTTTGATTTTATGCATAGAAAGATGCATAAAGAAATTTATTTTTATTTCAAAAGAGTTATTCTCATCAATTTTGATTTTTTGCATAGAAAGATGCATAAAGAAATTTATTTTTATTTCAAAAGAGTTATTCTCATCAATTTTGATTTTATGCATAGAAAGATGCATAAAGAAATTTATTTTTATTTCAAAAGAGTTATTCTCATTAAAATTGAATTTATGCATAGAAAGATGCATAAAGAAATTTATTTTTATTGTAAAAGAGTTATTCTCATTAAAATTGAATTTATGCATAGAAAGATGCATAAACGGATTTTTATAAAAGTGTTATTTCCCACTAAAGTTGTTTTTATGCATAAATAGATGCGTAAAGAATCTTTATATCAGAAATAAGAATTCTCTTACATTCTATAAATAGATGTGATAAGATGTGATATGAATCAGATAGATGAGAATGAATAGAGGATGGATGTGATGAGAATAGAAGTGATGAGAATGAAAGGTAAATAGATGTGATGATATGTGATGCGAATCAGATAGATGGGAATGAATGGATGGATGGATGAGATGACAATAGAAGTGATGAGAATGAGAGGTAAATGGATGGATGGATGTGATGAGAATAGGTGATGAGAATGAGAGGTAAATGGATGTGATGATATGTGATACAAATCAGATAGATGGGAATGAATGGATGGATGGATGAGAATAGATGGGAATGAATCAGATAGATGGGAATGAATGGATGGATGTGATGAGAATGAGAGGTAAATGGATGTGATGAGATGGGATGCGAATCAGATAGATGGGAATGAATGGATGGATGGATGTGATGAGAATAGAAGTGATGAGAATGAGAGGTAAATGGATGTTATGAGATGGGATGTGAATCAGATAGATGGGAATGAATGGATGGATGGATGTGATGAGAATAGAAGTGATGAGAATGAAAGGTAAATAGATGTGATGATATGTGATGCGAATCAGATAGATGGGAAAGAATGGATGGATGGATGTGATGCAAATCAGATAGATGGGAAAGAATGAATGGATGGATGTGATGAGAATAGAAGTGATTAGAATGAAAGGTAAATAGATGTGATGATATGTGATGCGAATCAGATAGATGTGAATGAATAGATGAGATGTGATGTCATGTGAATTAGGATGTGATGTCATGAGATGAGATGTGATGTCATGTGAATCAAGATGTAAATGAATGATACAGGATGTGAATGAATGTGATAACATGTGAATAGGGATGTGAATGAACGATAAGGGATGTGAATGAATGTGTTAGCATGTGAATTGGGATGTGAATGAATGAATGAGATGTGAATCAGGATGTGAAAGAATGAATGTGTTAGCATGTGAATCAGGATGTGAATGAATGAGATGTGATGTGAAATGGATGTGATAAGATGCGATGTAAATTGGATAAATGTTAATGTATGTGAAGTGATGAGATGTATGGGTAGATGCAAGTAGATGTGATCTGATGAGGATAAATGAGGAAATAAGTGATGAGATAGAAAAAGATGTGATTAGATGAGAATGGGAATACTCATGAAATGAATGTGGATTGATGTGTGGGTAATGTGGATTGACGTATGGATTGATGAGGTTAGATGTATGGAAGATGTGGATGGATGAGTGGATTGATGTGGATGGATGTATGGATGATGTGGATTGATGTGTGGGTAATGTGGATTGACGTGAATGGATGTATGGATGATGTGGATTGATGTGTGGATAATGTGGATTGATGCGGATGGATGAGTGGATAATGTGGATTGATGTGGATGATGTGGATGGATGCATGGATGATGTGTAGGTAATGTGGATTGACGTGAATGGATGTATGGATGATGTGGATTGATGTGTGGGGATTGATGTGAATGGATGAGTGGATAATGTGGATTGATGTGGATGGATGTATGGATGATGTGGATTGATGTGTGGGTAATGTGGATTGACGTGAATGGATGTATGGATGATGTGGATTGATGTGTGGATAATGTGGATTAATGTGTGGGTAATGTGGATTGATGTGAATGGATGTATGGATCCATGATGTGGATTGATGTGTGGATAATGTGGATTGATGTGTGGATAATGTGGATTGATGTGGATGGATGAGTAGATAATGTGGATTGATGTGGATGGATGTATGGATGATGTGGATTGATGTGTGGGTAGTGTGGATTGATGTGTGGGTAGTGTGGATTGATGTGGATGGATGTATGGATAATGTGGATTGACATGTGGATTGATGTGGATGGATGTATGGAAGATGTGGATGGATGTGTGGATAATGTGGATTGATGTGGATGGATGTATGGATGATGTGGATTAGTGTGGATGATGTGGATGGATGTATGGATGATTTGGATTGATGTGTGGATGATGCGATTGGATGTGATTTGATGTGGGAATGATGTGATGTGATAGGGATTGATGAAGATGAAAAAATTTGTGGGAAGATGAGAAAAGATGGGGACTAATGTGAAAGGATGTGGAGTGATGAGAAAAAAATAGAAATATTGTTGGAACTGTATTTGTATGTGAAATCTGTTTTTAAATGACTGTTTTATGTCAAGAATGCTGGGGAAGCATTTTGACCGTCTTGTGAATGAGGTCGTGGAGACATATCTGTTAAAGTTGCAACTGCTGTGATGGAGAGTCAACAGAGGACGTACCATGTAGCAAGGTCGGCTGAGGTCTTGATCAGCCTCGATTTGATTTAAATGGTGAGCTTCCGGTACAGTGGATGAGGGACCAAGGAAGCGACCTATGAGTGAAGCGCTAGGTGACCTGCGAGGGATCCTAGAGGGCGCTGACCATACGGTGCTCAGGCTCTGGGTCATCGAAGATACCCACATGTACGTCGGGGAAGATATTGGAACAAGGAGTAAGAGTTATCTTTTATTATTCAAAAAGAGTAATCCCCATCACTTGTGTATTCTAAAAGTGTTATTTTTATTCTATGCATAGAAAAATGCATATTAGAAATATTTTTATCATAAAAGTATTATTTTCATTAGAATAAATTTCTATGCATAGAAAGATGCATATTGGGAATATTTTGATTTAAAAGTGTTACTGTCATCAAAATTGATTTTTATGCATAAATAGATGAATAAAAGAATTTTTTATTATAAAAGTGTTACTTTCACCAAAATTGATTTTTATGCATAAATAGATGCATAAAAGATTTTTTTTAATTATAAAAGTGTTACTTTCATCAAAATTGATTTTTATGCATAAAAACATGCATAAAAGATTTTTTTGAATAAAAGTGTTACTTTCATCAAAATTGATTTTTATGCATAAATAGATGCATAAAAGAATTTTTTTATTATAAAAGTGTTACTTTCATTAAAATTGAATTTATGCATAAATAGATGCATAAAAGATTTTTTTTTATAAAAGCGTTACTTTCATCAAATTTTGATTTTATGCATAGAAAGATGCATAAAGAAATTTATTTTTATTCAAAAGAGTTATTCTCATCAATTTTGATTTTATGCATAGAAAGATGCATAAAGAAATTTATTTTTATTTCAAAAGAGTTATTCTCATTAAAATTGAATTTATGCATAGAAAGATGCATAAAAGATTTATTTTTATTTTGAAAGTGTTATTCTCCTTAAAATTGAATTTATGCATAAATAGATGCATAAACGGATTTTTATAAAAGTGTTATTTCCCACTAAAGTTGTTCTTATGCATAAATAGATGCGTAAAGAATCTTTATATCAAAAATAAGAATTCTCTTACATTCTATAAATAGATGTGATAAGATGTGATATAAATCAGATAGATGAGAATGAATAGAGGATGGACGTGATGAGAATAGAAGTGATGAGAATGAAAGGTAAATAGATGTGATGATATGTGATGCGAATCAGATAGATGGGAATGAATGGATGGATGGATGTGATGAGAATAGACGTGATGAGAATGAGAGGTAAATGGATGTGATAATATGTGATGCAAATCAGATAGATGGGAATGAATGGATGGATGGATGTGATGAGAATGAGAGGTAAATGGATGTGATGAGATGGGATGCGAATCAGATAGATGGGAATGAATGGATGGATGGATGTGATGAGAATGAGAGGTAAATAGATGTGATGAGATGGGATGCGAATCAGATAGATGGGAATGAATGGATGGATGGATGTGATGAGAATGAAAGGTAAATAGATGTGATGATATGTGATACGAATCAGATAGATGGGAAAGAATGGATGGATGGATGTGAATGAGAATAGAAGTGATGAGAATGAAAGGTAAATAGATGTGATGATATGTGATGCGAATCAGATAAATGTGAATGAATAGATGAGATGTGATGTCATGTGAATCAGGATGTAAATGAATGATATAGGATGTGAATGTCATGTGAATCAGGATGTAAATGAATGATATAGGATGTGAATGAATGTGATAACATGTGAATCGGGATGTGAATGAACGATAAGGGATGTGAATGAATGTGATAACATGTGAATCGGGATGTGAATGAACGATAAGGGACGTGAATGAATGTGTTAGCATGTGAATGAATGAGATGTGATGTGAATGAGCGATGTAAACTGGATAAATGTTAATGCATGTGAAGTGATGAGATGTATGGGTAGATGCAAGTAGATGTGATCTGATGAGGATAAATGAGAAAATAAGTAAATGAATCGGGATGTGAATGAACGATAAGGGAGGTGAATGAATGTGTTAGCATGTGAATGAATGAGATGTGATGTGAAATGGATGTGATAAGATGCGTTGTAAATTGGATAAATGTTAATGTATGTGAAGTGATGAGATGCTTGGGTAGATGCAAGTAGATGTGATCTGATGAGGATAAATGAGAAAATAAGTGATGAGATAGAAAAAGATGTGATTAGATGAGAATGGGAATAATTATGAAATGAATGTGGATTGATGTGTGGGCAATGTGGATTGACGTATAGATTGATGAGGATGGATGGATATATATGGAAGATGTGGATGGATGTATATGGAAGACGTGGATTGACGTGTGGATTGATGAGGATAGATTGATGACGTATGGATTGATGAGGATGGATGTATATGGAAGATGTGGATTGACGTATGGATTGATGTGGATGGATAAGTGGATAATGTGGATTGATGTGGATGGATAAGTGGATAATGTGGATGATGTGGATGGATGTATGGATGATGTGGATTGATGTGTGGGTAATGTGGATTGATGTGAATGGATGTATGGATGATGTGGATTGATGTGTGGATAATGTGGATTGTGTGGGTGGATGTGTGGATAATGTGGATTGATGTGGATGGATGATGTGGATTGATGTGTGGGTAATGTGGATTGACGTGAATGGATGTATGGATGATGTGGATTGATGTGTGGATAATGCGGATTGATGTGGATGGATGAGTGGATAATGTGGATTGATGTGGATGATGTGGATTGATGTGTGGGTAATGTGGATTGATGTGGATGGATGTATGGATGATGTGGATTGACGTGGATGGATGTATGGATGATGTGGATTGATGTGGATGGATGTATGGAAGATGTGGATGGATGTGTGGATAATTAGGATTGATGTGGATGAATGTATGGATGATGTGGATTTGTGTGGATGATGTGGATGGATGTATGGATGATGTGGATTGATGTGTGGATGATGCGATTGGATGTGATTTGATGTGGGAATGATTGGAACTGTATTTGTATGTGAAATCTGTTTTTAAATGACTGTTTTATGTCAAGAATGCTGGGGAAGCATTTTGACCATCTTGTGAATGAGGTCGTGGAGACCTATCTCTGTTAAAGTTGCAAACTGCTGAGGCGGAAAGTCAACGGAGGATGTCTCGCGTAGCAAGGTCTTGGCCAAGGTCTTGACCAGCCTCGGTTTGATTTAAATGGTGAGCTTCCGCCGGTATAGTGGTGGATGAGGGACCAAGGAAGCGGCCTATGAGTGAAGCGCTAGGTGACTTGCGAAGGATCCTAGAGGGTGCTGGACCATACGGTGCTCGGGCTCTGGGTCACCGAAGATACCCACACGTACGTCAGGGAAGATATTGGAACAAGGAGTAAGAGTTGTTTTCTGGATTCGGGCATGGATGTGGTTGGTTGACCTTGCTGGTCCTCAACGAATGAGTCCATGGCTCTTTTATATGGATCCGTTGTTTGGTTGATCTTGCTGATCTTCAATGGAGATTCCATTTTGATATGTGAATATATTGTCGGTTACTATGAGCTAGGAACTATCAAAAAGGCCCCTGAGTGAACAGGTGGTAAGCGTTCTAGTTGCCAATGATGCCATAGGTACACCGATGAAGGAATGATTGGAAATAAGGATTCAACACCGGAGATTTTGAGGATTGTGATCAGTGACACAATGGGTTCATTAAATGATTGTTTTAAAGATAGCTGATGCTGAGAAAAATGCAATTTTATATTGGGTGTGTAAGTGGTGTGACTAGTTTTAAGTTTGCATGAATATTCGGCTAGGGGGCCTGGGAACTCTTTTCCCTGGTACCCGAGACAAAACCTAACCAAATTCTTAATTCGATCCCATCACTATAGTGGTTGGGCGGTTGGCTAACCCACGGGACTGGATGGGGACTGGATTGATGGATCCTTAAATTGAGACTCAATTTTGTTATGGTACGATAGATGAAGTAAATCCCGGACAAAAATTGTTCTATGGAAAAGAATCAACGGCTGTGCCTCTCACTGAGGAAAAAAGCATTGGTCTCTATGATCCAAGTGCAATCTTTTCCCTGATCTGACTTGGGACTTACGAGTTCGGTTAGATCAGTTTAGTTAGTTAAGGCTTTTGACTACGTTAGAGAAAAGTTATCCTGGAGGAATCGCCCGTGCTTTCCGGGCAAGGGAAGTTTTTTCGCGATCGGTTTTGGAAGAACCGATGGATTAGTCTCTTGTTCGAATATCTGTGGCCGAGGCCTCGAGTGTGAGACCCTACCTCACGCAAGAAGTGCTACTTCCGCTGCTAGAACCCTTGAGTTCGTTCCGCGGTGGGGATAGGGACCTCACAAAAGGAGTGAGGAACCATCCTTATTGGAAAGGGTCATGACAATTGGTGCATAAGTATATCGTGACTTTTATGTGCACATATTAAAAGAAATATATCCTAGTTTTTATACAATCCCAATACACAGGTATGGTTTTTTGCCTAGCTCTCTCTTTTAGAAATTGGGACAGGTGCACATTATAATTTCCTCCCCCATTTGTTCCGAAATGGAACACATAATGTCGAAGAGGTTCAATTATCATCAACCCAACCAAAACTACTTGTATTACCTCATCACTTATTATTATTTTGGATCCCATATCACGCTTGTTATTCTTTTGGATTCCTCCTTCAATATGCCATGTTGTTCTTTTGGATTCCTCCTTTGGTATCCCATGTCTCCAGACGATCTTGTCACACTAAGCGGAGGTGAATGTTCTTCTAAACATTGAGCTCCTTTATTACTAGTGGCTACTTCTCCACAAGAAGCTACATTTGTTTTCCTTGAGGTGCCATGGGTTGGATCCAACTGTTCGTAGGCTGAAAAACCAACATTTATTAAGTTGCATATCTCTAAAGATGTGATATTTGTTCCTACATCTACCATCCACACATTTGAAAATTCAAGCTTGTAAACAATATTAGATGTGATATTTGCTCCTACATCTACCTTCCACACCTTTGGAAATTTCCACGCCTTTGGAAATTTGGGCTTGTAAATAATATTAGGATCCATGTGCCATCTGTGGGTGACATCATCAAGGTAGAACCACATCATTTGAGGCTTTGGAGATCACATGCATATATGCTGCCTCTTAGAGTAGAAACATGTAGCCACCACCCCTCTGCACACTCGTAGGGGAAAGACATGGTACAAAATATTTCCAAATTCACCACTTAGATGAATGCTCTAGTGCAAGAAAAATAGTGGTATCTGGGGTCATAGACACGAGCCATCGTATTTCACCTAATGACTCAATGGATGTGATCAAATTACACCCATATTTTGCATAAATCCCCATTCTCTCCTCACCTCTTCACACAAGGTCGACCCCTGATGCTCTGAACACCTTGAAATTAAAGCATTTCTTATCTCTAGTAGTCTCTGCCTACTAGGGAATCGATTGACTACCATGAAAAAATGAATATATTGATCTTTTCTTTACCAATAGCAAGCTATCAAATCCTCCTCCAATGGGGAGCTTTGCCTTCTTTTCGTATGCAAGAATCTATCGAAACCTATAAGATAGGTTAAGTTCTTAACGTAATCCACGAGCATGATGATGTCGGAATGCACAACGAAAAATGAGATAACTGCTGTGAGAAACAAAACACAGAAGTGTAGAGAGAGAAGCTGTATAAACTCTACTATATACACGAAGATCCAATACAAGAGGAAGTGAGGGAGCAAGGGTGGTATTTATACCACCCTACAGTGTTGGTTGACCGGCCCAAAAATAGCCGACAGGCTGAGGAGATGTCCACAACTGGAAATCATCAGTAGGCCAGCAGAAAAGTAGCCGTGGCCAAAACATGACTGAATCGGCCAGCATCACACTAGTCGGCCTACTATAACAGTCCCACGACTAAGAAAAATAGGAAAAAAATACAAAAAATGTGGAGAACTCCTAGGGCAGGCACACCCACAATAGAGGCCCTCGCTGAGTAATATGGTACAGATAGGAGATGACTGCTAACACCCCCTCTCAGTTCCTAGATGTGGAACCAGCCCCAGTGAGCTGGAGTGCTATTAGAGCATCACCTGAGGTAGAGACTTCGTGAAGAGGTCCGCACGCATTTTCCTCTATCAAACAATAAACAAGCAAGATGTCACCAGCCAAAATCTTCTCATGAACAAAGTGATATTGTATCTCTATGTGCTTGGTTTGGGCATGGAAGACCCCGGGTTCTGAGAGCAATAGCTAGACAACTCTGGTTATTGCAGTGGATGACCATGGGTTCCTTCTACGGAAACCCAATCTCACCAAGTAACCTCCACAGCCACACAACCTACCATAAGTAGCTCGGTACTCTGCCGCTATAGAAGACAAGGCAATAGTTGGTCGCCTCTTACTGCTCCATGAAATAACTCTTGAGCCAAGGGAAAACAATGATATAGAGAAATAGTGTATTTAACTCTTAAATCAAGGACATAGATCAATATTATTCACATTGTAGAATAAATGTTTATTATGTTTCGCGCTTCATGGAGGCATCAATGTAGGTAGGCGGTGTTTTTACTTAAAGCATTAGTGTTTATGACTTAGTAAAAAATAAAGTAATCATTAGTGTTTAGAGAAAATTGATGTGCTCAATAGGGTAAACATTACTTAAAGTGTGCATATCTTTATGGTTTTCAATTCTTAATGTGACTATAGTATGTAAATGTTAATGTATTTCCTTCTTGAGGTGTATATCTTAATACCTTAGTGTTTATGTATTATAATAAAATCGATGTTTTCTAGTGTTTATAATTTATAAATAGTGTTTATATGCTATTGTTATTGAGTGAGCATTGACTTGTTATTATTCTTGAGTGAGCATTGACTTGTTATTGTTCTCGTGTAAGCATTAACTTGCTTGTTTTGTTTGAAATTTTGTTTAACTTGTTATTGTTTTCGATTACTATTGAGATTAAGAGCATGTTGCAAATGGATATATATTTAAGATTAGGGATTAATCAATTATAACATTGTACCTCATTGTTGTCATATAATTTTATATTCTAAAATCACCACATTATTGTAAGTCTACATTCCTTGTGAAGATTGAAATTAAGCAATAAGACTTGAAAGATCCCTGCACGCAACGAATTTAGGGGTGCTAGCAGCGGAAGTAGCACTTCTTGCACGGGGTAGGGTCCCTCACTCGGGGCCTCCTCCACGGATATCCGGACAAGAGACTAATCGATCGGTTCTTCCAAAACCGAACCTAGAAAAACTTCCCTCGCCCGGAAAGCATGGGCGACTCCTCTAGGATATTTTTACTCTAACGTAGTCAAGAGCCTTATCTAATTGAACTGATCTGATCAAACTCGTAAGTTCCATAGTCAGATCAAGGAAAAAGATTGCACTTGGATCATAGAGACCAATGCTTTTTTCCTCATTGAGAGGCACAGTCATTGATTCTTTTCCATAGAGCAATTTTTATCTGGGATTTACTTCATCTATCGTACCATAACAAAATTGAGTCTCATTTTAGGAATCCATCAGTCCAGCCTAACCCCATCTAATCCCGTGGGTTAGCCAGCCACCCAACCACCGTAGTGATGGGATCCATTTAAGAATTTGGTTAGGTTTTGTCTTGGGTACCAGGGAAAAGAGTTCCCAAGCCCCCTAGCCGGATATTCATGCAAACTTAAAACTAGTCACACCACTTACACACCCAATATGAAATTGCCTTTTTCACAAATTTAGCTGTCTTTAAAACAATCTTTTAATGAAACTATAATATCACTGATCATAATCCTCCAAAATATCCAGTTGAATCCTAATTTCTAAATTTTCCTTCATCAGTGTACCTATGGCATCATTGGTCAACTAGAACGCTCACCACCTGTCCACTCAGGGGCCTTTTCGTAGCTCATAGTACCCGACAATATATTCACTTATAAAAATCAAAATGGAATCTCCATTGAAGATCAGTAAGATCAACCAACAGATCCATATAAAAGAGCCATGGACTCATCTGTTGAGGACCAGCAAGGTCAATCAACCAGATTCATATAAAAGAGCCATGGACTCATCTGTTGAGGACCAGCAAGGTCAATCAACCAGATCCATGCCCGAAATTCAGAAAACAACTCTTACTCCTTGCTCCAATATCTTCCATGACGCACGTGTGGGTATCTTCGGCGACCCAGAGCCCGAGCACCGTATGGTCAGTACCCTCTAGGATCCTTCGTAGGTCACCTAGCACTTCACTCATAGGCCACTTCCTTGGTCCCTCATCCACCGTACCGGAAGCTCACCATTTAAATTGAACCGAGGCTGGTCAAGACCTCGGTCGACCTTGCTACGCGAGACGTCCTCTGTTGACTCTCCGTCAGCTGTTACAACTTTATTAGATAGGTCTCCATGACCTTATTCACAAGACGGTCAAAATGCTTCCCCAGCATTTTTGACATAAAATAGTCATTTAAAAATAGGTCATAAATACAGTTTCTATAACGAACTCTTGTCTTTCCACATTGCTCCACATCAATCCTGATTTATTTCATATGTATTCTTATTCTCATCACATCATTTTTCATCTCATCTCACATCTTTCCTCATTTATCTGCATTAGATCTCATCCACTCGCATCTACTCATATCCACATCTCATCACATCATATTCATTCACATCACATATCATCCATTCACATTTATCCCAATTTACATCACATCTCATTCACTCACATCCCGATTCACATGACATGACATCTCATTCACTCACATCCCGATTCACATGACATGACATCTCATTCATTCATATCCACCAAATTCATTCTCATAACCATCCCATCACATACATTCTACCACATTATATCACATCACTTCTATGAACATCATATCTCATTTATACACATCTCATCTCATTTATCCACATCCATCCAATCGTTCACATGTACGACTACTCACATCTATCCATACATTCATATCTATCACTTCACATCCACATATATTCATGTCACATCACATCACATTATTTCACATACACATCCACATCCATTCTTTCACGTACATCCACATCCATTCTTTCATATACTCATCCACATCCATTCTTCACATACATATCTACTTCCATTCTTCACATACACATTCATATCCATTCTTCACATACACATTCACATCCATTCTTCACATACACATTCAAATCCATTCTTCACATACTCATTCACATCCATTTTCATCACAGACACATCCACTTCCATTCTTCACATACACATTCACATCCATTCTTCACATACACATTCACATCCCATTACATCCATCCATTCATTCACATCTATCTGATTCACATCGTATCTCAACACATCTATTCACATCACATTACATCCATCCATTTATTCACATCTATCTGATTCACATCGCATCTCATCACATCTCATTTCTATGCAAGTTTTCAATTTGATTTTCTTTTGAATACAAGGAGTATTTCTTAATCGGTATCCCCAAAACTTCTTGATCGGAATTTTGAATTTCATACCAGAATTCCTCGAATTCTATAACCTTGATCCACAGATCAATTCGAAGGGTCTCAAACTTAGTTTTAGATTTGGCGGGAGTTTTGCGTGTATTTTTCTAAATTGGTCACACCTTCTTTCCTCAGATTTGATGAAAGAGTTTGGTCTTGGTCATAGTCTGATTCAAGGCTCGAGTCGGATAAGATTTTTCCTGAACTATCTTTCTCGAAAAGGTTTGATAATTCAATTACTATTTTACTGAATTTCTTTCTTTGAATATTCACTTAACTGATTTCTAAATTAGTATTCCAATGAGAAATAGATTAATCATTTATCTGACTATTTTGATCTTGATAGATTTCCTGAATTCTCTTTTTAGAATCCGTGTGAATATAAAACGATAGAAATTTCTCTCTTAGAGTATTTAATTATTCATTTATCAAATACTCATAGAATTCAAAAATAGAATTTAAGAGGATTCTAATTTTGATATAAAAATTCTTTACGCACCTATTTATGCATAAAATCAACTTCAGTGGGAATAACACTTTTATACAAAATCCTTTTATGCATCTATTTATGCATAAAATCAAATTTAATAGGAATAACACTTTTAAAATAAAAATAATTTCTTTATGCATCTATTTATGCATAAAAAATAATTTTTATAAGAATAATGCTTTTTTATAAAAAAATTTCCTTTATGCATCTTTCTATGCATGAAAATCAAATTTAATGAGAAAATACTTTTGAAATAAAAACAAATCCTTTATGCATCTTTCTATGCATAAAAATCAAATTTGATGAGAATAACACTTTTGAAATAAAAATAATTCCTTTATGCATCTTTCTATGCATAAAAATCAAATTTGATGAGAATAACACTTTTAAAATAAAAATAATTCCTTTATGCATCTTGCTATGCATAAAAATCAAATTTAATGAGAATAACACTTTTGAAATAAAAATGAATCCTTTATGCATCTTTCTATGCATAAAATCCAAATTTAATAATTAATATCAGTGATATCCATGCATATTCATAGGTGAATATGTACATGGAGTAATTAGAATATTTCTTTTAGATGCAAAAATGGTGGGAATTACCCTTTCAAAATAACATAGAAACAAACTTTCTTTTCCACAAAATTGTGAAAAATTTTGCCATAACCTCCTTTGTATGGCTGACCATTTCTCATTTTTATCATTCTATTTTTAGCTTAAATTAACCCAAATTAGATTCATAGAACTCTAATCTACACAATTTTCTAAATTCAAGAGAGTAAATAATAAGAAGAGTTTAATTAATCCCTTAGTTAATCTTTCTAAGATTAAGAAAGGCTGGAATGTAAAGAAGAGAAGGGGGTGGCCTTTTCCTCAAAGGCATAGCATTTGAATTTAATTTAATCAACTGTAAAACATGAAAATCAAGAAAACCATAGATTTCAAATTAACAAGTAAGAAAATTAACTTACATAGAGCTTGTAAGCTCTCCTTTGGCTTGAGGGATTGAGGGTTCTACTCTTGTTTGAAGCCAGAGTGGCCACCAATTCACTTTGGAGAGGATTAGGCCAAAAACAATTGAATTATTAGAAAATTCAATGTCAATGGATAGGACAAGAGCAGAGTAATAGTGCATAAACACCATTAAGCTTTTACAAAGGGGGAGGCTTCTATTTATAGGAAAAAGTGAGCCTCTATTAAGCAAACTGATTCTAGAATTTTCAGATCAGTTTGGTCAATTTTTGACCATTTTTGGGTCAGTTGCGCTTCACTCATAGGTCGCTTCCTTGGTCCCTCATCCACTGTACCAGAAGCTCACCATTTAAATCGAGCCGAGGTTGGTCAAGACCTCGGTCGACCTTGCTACGTGAGACGTCCTCCATTGACTCTCCGTTAGTTGTTGCAACTTTATCAGATAGGTCTCCACGACCTCATTCACAAGACGGTCAAAATGCTTCCCTAGCATTTTTGACATAAAACAGTCATTTAAAAACATGTCATAAATACAGTTTCTATAACGAACTCTCGTCTTTCCACATTGCTCCACATCAATCCTCATTTATTTCATATGTATTCTTATTCTCATCACATCAATCCTCATTTATTTCATATGTATTCTTATTCTCATCACATCATTTTCCATCTCATCACATCTTTCCTCATTTATCCGCATCAGATCTCATCCACTCGCATCTACTCATATCCACATCTCATCACATCATATTCATTCACATCACATATCATCCATTCACATCTATCCCAATTTACATCACATCTCATTCACTCACATCCCCATTCACATGACATCACATCTCATTCATTCATATCCACCACATTCATTCTCATAACCATCCCATCACATACATTCTATCCACATTATATCACACCACTTCTATCCACATCATATCTCATTCATACACATCTCATCTCATTCATCCACATCCATCCAATCGTTCACATGTGTACGACTACTCACATCTATCCATACATTCATATCTATATACATTCATATCACTTCACATCCATATATATTCATATCTATCCATACATTCATATCTATCACTTCACATCCATATATATTCATGTCACATCACATCTCTTTACATCACATCACATTCTTTCACATACACATCCACATCCATTCTTTCACATACATCCACATCCATTCTTTCACATACTCATCCACATCCATTCTTCACATACATATCCACTTCCATTCCTCACATACACATTCACATCCATTATTCACATACACATTCACATCCATTCATCACACATACACATTCACATGCATTCTTCACATACACATTCACATCCATTTTCATCACATACACATTCACATGCATTCTTCACATACTCATTCACATCCATTTTCATCACATACATATCCACTTCCATTCATCACATACATATCCACTTCCATTCTTCACATACACATTCACATCCATTCATCACATACACATTCACATCCATTCTTCACATACTCATTCACATCCATTTTCATCACATACACATCCACATCCATTTTCATCACATACACATCCACATCCATTTTTCACATACACATTCACATCCCATTACATTCATCCATTCATTAACATCTATCTAATTCACATCGCATCTCATCACATCTATTCACACCACATTACATCCATCCATTCATTCACATCTATCTGGATTCACATCGCATCTCATCACATCTCATTTCTATGCAAGTTTTCAGTTTGATTTTCTTTTGAATACAAGGAGTATTTCTTGAATCAGTATCCCCAAAACTTCTTGATCGGAATTCTGAATTTCATACCAGAATTCCTCGAATTCTATAACCTTGATCCACATATCAATTCGAAGGGTCTCAAACCTAGTTTCAGATTTGGTTGGAGTTTTGAGTGTATTTTTCTAAACTGGTCACACCTTCTTTCCTTAGAAGAACTGACGAAAGAGTTTGGTCTTGGTCATAGTCCGATTCAAGGCTCGAGTCGGATAAGATTTTTCCTAAACTATCTTTCTCAAAAAGGTTTGATAATTCAGTTACTATTTTGCTGAATTTATTTCTTTGAATATTCTCTTAACCGATTTCTAAATGAGTTACGAATTCCAATGAGGAATAGATTAATCATTTATTTGAATATTTTGATCTCGATAGATTTTCTAAATTTTCTTTTTTAAAATCCGTGTGAATATAAAACGATAGAAATTTCTCTATTAGAGTATTTAATTATTCATTTATCAAATACTCATAGAATTTAAACATAGAATTTAAGAGAATTCTAATTTTGAGATAAAAATTCTTTATGCATCTATTTATGCATATAATCAACTTCAGTGGGAATAACACTTTTATACAAAATCCTTTTATGCATCTATTTATGCATAAAATTAAATTTAATAGGAATAACACTTTTAAAATAAAAAGAATTTCTTTATGCATAAAAATCAATTTTTATAAGAATAACTCTTTTATAATAAAAAAATTTCCTTTATGCGTCTTTCTATGCATAAAAATCAAATTTAACGAGAATAACACTTTTGTAATAAAAAAATTTCTTTATGCATCTTTCTATGCATAAAAATCAAATTTAATGAGAATAACACTTTTGAAATAAAAATAATTCCTTTATGCATCTTTCTATGCATAAAATCCAAATTTAATGAGAATAACACTTTTGAAATAGAAATAATTCCTTTATGCATCTTTCTATGCATAAAAATAAAATTTAATGAGAATAACACTTTTGAAATAAAAATAAATCCTTTATGCATCTTTCTATGCATAAAATCCAAATTTAATAATTAATATCAGTGATATCCATGCGTATTCATATACGTGAATATGTACATGGAGTAATTAGAATATTTCTTTTAGATGCAAAAATGGTGGGAATTACTCTTTTGGAATAACATAGAAACAAATTTTCTTTTCCACAAAATTCTGGAAAATTTTGCAATAACCTCCTTTGTATGGCTGACCATTTCTCATTTTTATCATTCTATTTTTAACTTAAATTAACCCAAATTAGATTCATAGAACTCTAATCTACACAATTTTCTAAATTCAAGAGAGTAAACAATAAGAAGAGTTTAATAAATCCCTTAGTTAATCTTTCTAGGATTAAGAAAGGCTGGAATGTAAAGAAGAGAAGGGGGTGGCATTTTCCTCAAAGGCATGGCATTTGAATTTAATTCAATCAACTGTAAAACATGAAAATCAAGAAAACCATAGATTTAAAATTAACAAGTAAGAAAATTAACTTACATAGAGCTTGTAAGCTCTCCTTTGGCTTGAGGGATTGAGGGTTCTACTCTTGTTTGAAGCAAGAGTGGCCACCAATTCACTTTGGAGAGGATTAGGCCAAAAAACAATTGAATTATTAAAAAATTCAATGTCAATGGCTCAGGACAAGAGCAGAGTAACAGTGCATAAACACCATTAAGCTTTTACAAAGGGGGAGGCTTCTATTTATAGGAAAAAGTGAGCCTCTATTAAGCAAACTGATTCTAGAATTTTCCAGATCAATTTGGTCAATTCTTGACCATTTTTGGGTCAGTTCAGCTTACTTTTTGGATCTAGTTTTGAAATAGAAGAGAGGAGAGATGAAATATCTTATTTTATTGATTAAAAATTAGGGGTAATGATGCAAAAAAAGGGTGCCTCCTTAATGAGGGGAGATCTCCACTATGAGGTGTCAAAATTCAGTTTTTTACTTGTTTTTGGTCCTTAGTCCACTCTTCATCTTATGTGAGTATTTACTCATTTTTGGGGGGTTTTTCTTTTATTCTTCAATTTATCTCCTCCCTACATTTGGATTAATCTTGTTGGTCCATAGGAACCTTAATTGGACCATAATCCATAAATTTCTTAAAATCAGGACCCTTAGGCTAAGGTCCATTATACCTATTTTCAATAAATTCCAATTGCACATTAGAAAGTTCTTTTTGAATTTCTACTTCAGGGGAAACCATTTTAGACACTAGGACCATTATGAGGAGTAACTATGGTGCAGCAAGGCACCCCCATATTGTATTTCCAAACCAATCCCACAATAGCAATGTTCATGCTACATAGAAGGGAAAGGCCTTTCTTTATGGTCCATAAAAGTGTGTTGGATATCGTGCTCCACCCTTATATTGTGCTGTCCCATTGTGAGAAGTAGCTATGGTGTAGTAAGGGCACCCCATGCTGTATTTCCCAAGCATCAGCTAGCTCATATTTGTATTGCCCCCTACTTCACCCTTATATTGTATTGCCTAAGCACCAAACTAGCTCATATTTTACGATTCCCATTATAAGGAGTAGTTATGGTGTAGTAAGGGAACCTATGGGAAGGTGGCCTAGAAGGCCAGATGGTTTAGAGATGGCTTAGATTAGATTTGTTATACTACCAGATCAATATAGCTACATGCTACACTAGACCGTTATCTCATAACTGTCTACACATGGATTAGGTAGACTTTACTCTTGGACACCTTGTCATCATAACATTCTAGGAGTGTGAGGTAGGAAAGTGCATAACATTTATAGAGATTGTAGATTAGTCTTTGAAAGGGATGAGGCTCAAAGCTTGCAGAAGGCCTTAAACTTTTCATATGATAATGCTTTAGTGAAAAGATTTGCCACATTGTCATGTATATTGCAATAGATTGGATTGATTTCATTTGCATGGAGTCTCTCTCTGGACATACTAATAGTGCACTTCAATGTGCACTACCAGTATGTCTCTCTCTGAGATATATTAAAAGACTAAGGTCATGTAAAAGGGTAGGAGAAGGGTGTGTGTGTGAAGGGACTTAAGGTCCACTAGCTCACCTATTTAAAGGTGAAGCTAGAAGGCATTTTGTCTGGAGCAAGGCCTAGTTGTATTCATAAACAACTTAATAAGCAAGATATCTTTCTTGTATTTTGTGTCTCTCCCCTCCACACACTTGATCTAGTATGAGCACCACGTTTTCTCAACAACATATTGGTAGTGTAATTCAATGTGCTTGTTCTTGGCATGAAAGACAGGATTCTTTACAACTACCATCGCCCTTTGGCTATCAATGAGAATTAGAGTAGGGAGTCTGAAGGGACACAAAGATCCTGCATTGATCTTCTCAACCATACACATTCAATTGTCACAATGAATGTTGCTTTCTATTGAGCTTCACAGGACGAGGTTTCCATAGTTGGTTGCTTAGCAAGGAGATGCATGAGTTTCCAAGAATGAGAAAATTTCCAAATATGGATTATCATGTATCATAATCACTTGCCCGGTTTGAATCATTAAGACCTGTAGTTCTAAATCACCCCCCTTGGCATACAATAATATAAGGTCTCAAGTGCCTTGTAATTATCTAAAGATATGTTTAATTTCAAGCCAATGCTTAGTGCCTGGGCAATGCATAATCTTTGAAAGCTATGACACACTAAACTTAATGTCTAGCCATTAAGTTGCACAAATATATAAGGCATCCAACAGCGTGATCATAAGTGGTTATGTTGAATGATTCTCCAGGATCCTACTACAGATTGAGCTTTACACCAAGTTCCATTAATGTAGAGATTGGTTTGAAACTTTCCATATTGAACCTTTTCACCAGTGCCTTGATGTAGTATTGGGACTACGTAATGACTATACCATCATCTTGCTATATAAATTGCATACACAAGTGAAAGCTGCAAAAGATCAAGATCTTAGATCTCAAAAGTTAAGGTGAGGTCAAGCTTGAAAGCTGCAATAAAATCCACAATAGCATGTCATCAACATATCAAATGCCAACAAG
Organism: Cibotium barometz; assembly: GCF_041138505.1. Classification (NCBI taxonomy): domain Eukaryota; kingdom Viridiplantae; phylum Streptophyta; class Polypodiopsida; order Cyatheales; family Cibotiaceae; genus Cibotium; species Cibotium barometz. The sequence goes on from NC_141064.1 coordinate 16,959,325, forward strand.
CAAATCCTACTTGTCTTTTTTGACATATCAAATGCTTTTTGTATGACTATTTTGAAATCCTTATCCAGTCAAATAGGGATGGTACCAATCCTTGGGAGAAATCATTCTTAAGTTTGCAAACTTCTATTCTTGACCAAGTTGGGCAAATCCAGCTGGTTGACTCAAATAAAGTTCTTCCTAGGAACAAGTCACCATTCAAAAATGTTATTTTGATGTCCAATTGTGCACTTTCCATTTATGGTAGGCTACCAAAGCAGTAACAAATCTGATATAGAAGTGGAGGTAAAAGTTTCATCCTAATCAATCCCTTTCTGGTCGACATAACCTTTTGCACATATCCATGCATCCATCAACCTTCCTCTTGACATTGTAAACCCACTTAATACCAATTTCTTTCTTCCCCAAGAGGTAGATCCACTACATCCCAAGTACCATTTTTCTAAATGGCTTGAATTTCATCCTACATGGTTTTAACCCAATTGGGATCTTCTTGAGCCTCTTTAAAAGACTTAGGTTCATCTGCCTCATATAGAGAAATAAGAAATCAAAACTCAATAATATCTACTCAAGAGATGGTTTTAGCCACTGGATCTAGTTCTACTCTGCACGGGATTTGGTTCTTCCATTTAGGCATGAGCCTAGACTAATTAATTGCTTATCTTTAAAAATTTATTACATCTTCTAGAGCTGATCAGAAGTTGGTGCATCAATGTCTTGAGCATTCCCCCCTTGCAATAAATGAGGATCCGTAGGCAAAATCTGATGAGTATCAACAAACATTCGCACTCCATTCAGACTAGCAACAAACCATTAAACATGTCCAAGGAATCGCATAGGTATGTTTGTTGAATTTCGTCATAGGATAGATCCTTAGCAAAGAGAACATACCTAATGACAATGATTTTCTTGGTAAGAGGATTGTAGCAACGATGGCCTTTGCTTTTTTCACTATAGCCAATAAAAATGCATTTCACTACCTTGTCAACAAAGTATCTAAGATGTGCATATGCCAAACAACCAAGAATACACATGTGTTTGCCCTTAGTCTGGATCTAAGATAACACATGTGTGTATGCCAAACAACCAAAAACACGCATGTGTTCAACCTTAGGTTTTTAGTTGAACCAAGCTTCATAAGGAGTGATGGTTTCAAAGTTTGAGTGGGGCACTTATTCATAGGTAGCACAAAGAACTGCTTCCATCCAAAACACCATTTTGCTATGGTGTATAAGGAGTTGTGCATTGATACTTAATGTCTTTTTGTACAAAAAATCTTTGAAAGCACTAGAAAATATACAGAGGGTTTGGACTTTAAACAAGTCTCATTCTCAACAAAGCAAGAAAGTGTTGAAAATGAGAAAATACCTCTGATTTTTCTTTCATGAGGTAATTCGCTATAAACATCAATGAAGGTCACAAAGTAAAGATTTCCTCCCAAAGACTGAGTTTGCATTGGACCACACACATCCCTATGTATGAGCTGTAATTTGTGGTAAGCTCTATCCATTGCATTCTTTGGGAAAGGTTAGTGGGAGATTTTGCTAAGGATATATCCTTCACAAACATATTTTGGTTGGGGGATCAAGTTGAGGCATGTCCTCTAACATCCCATGTTTCTACAAAAGCATTAATCCACCAATCGATTTATGGCCAAACCCAGCATGCCATAACTAGGCATCTTTCATTGCATTTGAAGTGTCTGCCGCGCCAGAGACAAGCATCATCACACTTGTCATACATGTCTAATTTATACAGACCATAGAGCTGAGAGTTTCAGTAAGCACAATTTGTCATACGTGTCTAATTTATACAAACCATGTTTCTACAAAAGCATTAATCCACCAATCGATTTATGGCCAAACCCAGCATGCCATAACTAGGCATCTTTCATTGCATTTGAAGTGTCTGCCCTAGAGACAAGCATCATCACACTTGTCATACACGTCTAATTTATACAAACCATAGAGCTGAGAGTTTCAGTAAGCACAATTTGTCGGTCCTATTCTCTATCATAGACAATGTATTTATCATCTGAAAATTCAACATTAAGACCCCCTGCTACAGTGGACACCTTTATACCTAGAAGAAAAAGTACATTTTAAAGACAAAGATCCATAAGGAAATAGTACTTACCAATAAGGAAAATCTTACCAATATCTTTGACTGGATAGGAGGCATTGTTGGCATACATAATAGTGCACATGACCATCCTACACATATTCCATATTGATGACCAAACTTCTTTGAGAAGTAATGTGCTTGGAAGTCCCAGTTTCAAGATACCAACTATTTGCTGAAGCAGTTGCATTGAGACATGAAAATTGGTTATAATTAAAGTTAAAAATAGCCATAATTGAGAAGTCTTCAAGGACAACATTCGCAGGAGTCCTTGTTAACCCTTTTCGTACACCATAGTTTAGCACTATCTACCCCCTCCACATGAGGGTTCACATGCACATGTATATGCATATCACGTTGGTGCACATATGCTAAATATTTTGCCATAGGATATTTGGGTAAAACATTGAGCTTCATTTGTCACTTTCTTGAGCTTCAACTTGTGCTATCCTATGGTTCTAACCCATTTAGGCATGAGCCTAGACTCATTAATTGTTGATCTTTTAGAATTTATTACATCTTTTGTCTGATCAAAAGCTAGTGCATATTCCAGCTAATTAAAAGTTGGTGCAATAGTGTCTTGATCATTCCCCCCTTTGCAACAAACAATTCTCTACAACTATATAACTAAAAGATAAGAGTACATACATAAAGGGAAAGTACTCTCCTACAACATAAAGGGAAAGTACTCTCCTACAACATACAAAGTGGTCGGTTCATAGTATGAACCCGGCTATATGAGCTGGCTCTATAACTATGCCATAACTCTAGTACTCCAAAGTGGCTGTCACAGAGCCTGTCATCCACTTGCGGCATATCAACCATAATCGCACCAACCGTGCCAGTGAAATAAGTGCGGAAGTTATCACCCAGGCGAGTCATCAATGTCCACCGTAGCACTAGTTGACCTCGATGTCTCAACAATACCAACTTCTTAAGTCTTTGAGGTAGATGGCAATGGGAAAGAAGAAGAGAATTTAGCTTTTAGATGTTGAAGAAGAAGAGGAAAAAGGGAAAATCAGCTGAGGTGGCTTCTTTGTTGGGGGGGCGATCATGACCTACATGCTAGTGTAGCTCTTTCTTCATGGTAGTTGATGGTCATGGTGGACTCTACTCTAAATGGTGATGGTAGGCTCTTAAAGGTATCTAGGCCTACTGCACTTTAATCTGATGGCCAGTCATCATTGCTCTCTATGCTGATTCATAATGGCCATCACTCATTTCAAAGGGTAAGGTTTAATTAAACCTTAATCAACTAATATTTTTCATTAATGGTGAGTGTAAAGGGTTTTCCACAAGTAGTTGTTCACATGCAACGTATTTTGAAGTTGTAATTCAAGTTTTTCTTTACAGTTGAGGACTAGATAATTCTTTTTTTCCCACCAATCCATGCTCTCTTAGTCAAAAATTCCATGCTTGTCACACCACAATAACCCACATTAGTTTTAGGTTTCTCGTTTGTAATAAAACCTTTCCTTTTTCTTTTTCAAGTTAGGACCCACACACACATAACCATGTGGAGGGCTTAATTTTAAAAAAAATTGGGAAGATGTGCTTCATGTTAGATTCTTTGTTTGCATTTTACCATGGGTTTATCCATGGTTGGATGAGCTTAATGGATGGTGGTCCAAACTACTCTCCTTTGCCCAAGGTGTGGGCATACTTGTGTTCATTTGGGGAGGTTCTTTTACCTTGCTCTTAAAATTAAAGTGGCAGACATTTTTAGAAGTGTTGGTGTTGAAGAAGAAAATGAAGTTGAGATGTGAAGTGTGAAATTATAGTGAGAAATGTTGGTTTTTTTTAATGGAAATCGATTAAGGTGGTCTAATGTGGAGTGAAATGAAGTGTTTTCAGAGGTTTCTTCATCAAGATGTTTGTGGTGTTGATTCCAAGGTAAAGGTTTTTTCTTGATGTTCGCGAGGAAATTCATATTTTAAGTGGAGGAGGAATGATAATCTCCTATTTTATGGATTTTTTGGCACATTTTTATAGTCTTTTTTGACACATTTCTAGAATTTTGGCTATTGGAAATATTTATTTGATAGGATTTCATTATTAAATCAAAGTAAATTAACATGGCAAATATAGTGGGTCTGCACATGAAAATCTGTGCCCAATGTGTGTGAGTTTTCAACTTTTGTTTGAGGAGACTTTTTGAAGTTCTTTATTTGCAAAAATAAAAGGTCTTTAGACCTTAGGCAAAAGATATAGGCATTTTTAATAATATTATCAAGAAAATAAAAGGAGGTGGTTGAGGAAGTTGTGCATGACTCCTTTCTTGTGAAAAAGGGAGTTATGTCTTCTTTTCTCTTCTCTCTCATTTTAGGCATGACTCTTGCTCTCTTCTTTTTATAATTCTTGTCTCTTACATCTATGAAAGAGGGTGAGAGTAAGGATGGTGATGAAGATGATATTTTCTATGTGCCATGGGCTATTTTCTGAGTGAGGATGGGCTATTTTCTGAGTGAGGATGGGCTATTTTCTATGTGCCTTTGTCCTTCTGAGTGAGGATGGGCTATTTTCTTAGTTATGAGAGAGCATTTGCAGGTTTCATGATGAGGGGCTAAGCCCTAAGAATATACTTTACCACCTAAGTACTTAGGCTATATGTCTATTGTGGGAGATGGGTGAGAGTTGTTCATTTTGGTTTTGGGACAAGGCTAGCCATGGGATCTACAAAGGAAGAGGTGGTCTCAAATCTATAAGAATATGGTGACATGATAAAGAACCGCTATTGTTGTGGAGATCAAGTGATTAGAGAGACGAGGAGGCAAATATGGAGGATTTTGGGGACTTCAAGATGGTTATAGGAGAAGAAAGCACTGGTAGCAAGAGCATGCATCTAGAAGAAGAGAATATTAGTATAGTATAATCTCATAATATTCAAATAAATTCACTATCGTCACTGCATAATTCAAAACAAACAATGAATGATGGGAGTTTACACGTAACCTTGCTATGTATACTAACTGCTTACGTCTTTGAGGTAGACAATAATGTGCAAGAAGAAGAGAATTTAGCTTCAGACGATGAAGAAGAAGAGGACAAGGGAAAAATCAGGCATGGTGGTTGCTTCATGGCAATCATGGCCTATATGCTATTGCTCTTTCTTCATGGTAGTTGGCTGATCATCATGGTGGACTCTAATTTTAATGGCAATGGTGGGCTCTTCATAGGCTTGTTGCACTCCAAGATGGTTGATCATCATTTCTCTCTATGCCGATTCATAATGGCTGTCATTCATTTCAAAGTATAAATTTTAATTAAACCTTAATCAAAAGGATAAAGTTCAATTAAACCTTAATCAACTAAGGTTTTTCATTAATGGTGGGTGTAAAGGGTATTCCACAAGTAGCTATTCACACACTGAGTATTTTGAAGTTGCAATTTAGGTTTTTCTTTACATTTGGGGGCACGTGAATTCTTTTCTTTCCAATCCATGCTCTCTCAGCCAAGAATTCCATGCTTATCTCGCCACATAAATCCACATTAGTTTTAGGTTTCTCTTTTCTAAATTAATAAAACTTTTCCTTTTTTCTTTTTCAAGTTGGGATCCACACACATATAACCGTGTGGAGGGCTTAATTTTCAAAATTTTTGTGGGGGTATGCTTCACGTTAAATTCTTTGTTAGGATTTTACCATGGTTTAATGAGCTTCATGTATGGTGATTGACATTGCTCTCCTTTGCCCAAGGTCTAGGCATACTTCTTTTCATTTGGGGAGGTTCTTTGGCCTTGATCTTTTAAAGCTAAAGTGGTAGATATTTTTAGAAGTGCTGATGTTGAAGAAGAAAGTGACTTAGTTGACATGTGAAGTGTTAAATTAGAGTGAAAAATGTTAGTGTTTTTGGATGGGTACTAATTGAGGTTGTCCAATGTGGAGTGAAATAAAGTGTTTGAGACATTTCTTCATCAATATGTTTGAAATGTTGATTCCAAGGCAAAGGTTCTTTCTTAATGTGCACAGGGATGCTCACAGTTTAAGTGCAAGAGGAATGATAACCTCCTATTTTGTGTATTTTTTGGCACATTTTTATGGTCTTCATTGACACATTTCTAGCATTTTGGTTATTAAAAATATTTATTTTATGGGATTCCATCATAAAATCATATGTAAATTGGCATGGCAAATATAGCGAGTTTGCACATGAAAATCCATGTCCAATGTGTGTGTGAGTTTTAAACTTTTAAAAGGTTTGAGGATACTTTTTAAAGTTCTTAATTTCCAAAAATGAAAGGTTTTGCCTAAGGTTTTAGACCTTAGGCAAAAGATGAACTCATTTTTTATAATACTAAGAAAAGAAAAAGAGGTACTAAGGAAGTTGTGCATGACTCCTACCTTATGAAAAAGGGAGTTGTGTCTTGTTTTCTCTTCTCTCTCATTTTAGGCATAACTCTTGCTCTAATTAAGATCCTAAACATGTGGAGCTTCTATACCAAAGAGGATCTCAACAAAGCTTTCAGCACTGAATCGAAATACTCCAAATCATCCTTCTCATGTAGTTTTACAAATTGGAGAAGAAAGAGACCAAAACCATGGCCCAACACATAAGTAAATTTAAGGATATTAAGCAATAATTAAGTGAAATTATTGAAGATGAATGTATTTTCATACTACTTAAAAGTGTGGATAAAGATCCATATGAGTCTATCATTGCTACTTGTTTGGGACATCATAGCATAGCGGAGGCTACACTCCAACCCACACACTTATCAATCCGTGAATGCAACCCGGTTAGCGCATAGAGGCTATCCCGAATGGGAGAAGAAGAGTTAACCACACACCAATGACCTCTAGTCCTACTCAATCCTTCTCAACACTCAAATAATCAATCTTACATAGTCAAAGCATCAAGATTAGGCTACACTTAAGCACACAAATGCAACTTATGCAAGGAACCTAATATGCAAAGAGCTATCACACAAGCCTCAACTACACATTATTTCAAGCACAAGCTTCATTACAAGCACTCTACAACTCACAAATCAAAACATCATTAAGAAATCTAGATTAGCAAGAGTGTAGACCAAAACCTCATATCATTGAAAATGTAAAGAATAGAAAGTACATGATTGAAACAAGAATGGAGATGGGGAGCCTTGGGAGAGCACTTGAGAAGGAGCTATGGAGCAAGCTCTCTCTATGAGCCTCTCAACCAAATGACCAAAGAGTGTTCCCTCTAGCTCTCAAAAGAGCTACCTTTTATACAAAAATTCTAGAACTCTCAAAAGTTCCCATGTGGGATTATTGTCAAGCCCCCTCCCACATTCATCTACAACTTTGAACTCTTTTCAAGAGCCCTAAGTGTCTTTTTTGTTGCATCCTTGTATTGATCTTCATTTGCATGCAACACTCCCCCCTTCCTATTTTGCGCACGTCCTCGAGCGCGGTAGTAGCAAGAGCTGCAACAAAAAAACAATTGATACGAGTAAAGTCCTTTATTGAAAAGAAAAGAAAAGAAAAGAAAAATCAGCAATGATGACTTCACACGTGAGCATACAAGTGCAGGGCTGATTAAAGTTTTAATGAGTACTAAAATAGGTGAGTAAAGACTAGTCAAAGTGAGACTTAAGTAGTAGATAATGCTATGCAAAGGCAAGTGTGCTTTGTACACCGCCGGTTATGACCGTAGTCTCAATGTCCTACCAGTATGTAAGTTACTCCTAAATGGCATACCTACTCCTAAATATGAGCAAAGGTGATTGGAACTCTCATTTTTTTTTTTTGGATATGTGTGTAGAAGTTGATGAAGATTAAGGTTCTATCCCAAAGAGACCCAAGCAATGGCCAAGAGACCTCCGCCAAGAGAATCTAAAGACCACTAAGTATCTCAAGGGCGACAGACCCTTTTTCTTTCTTTTATGACCTAAGGAGTACCCCATGAAGATGAGGGCATCAGTCTCAAGGGCCCATAGTGTACCCCAGAGTCCTACCAACATCCATCAAGGCGATAGAGTCCTCAAAGTTCTTCTTCTGAAGTTCTTAGACATCAGTGTTCACCCCATGGAAACCAAGGCATCGGCCCCAAGGTGCTAAGACAACCTCAGGTCCTACCAAGCATTTCACATGGCGGTAGACACTTCATGTCTCAATTCACTTTGTATATATATATATTTTTAAGGGTATATTTTCATAAATTTTTATGACTCCTAGCACCTAGCTCATATCTAAGAGGTAACTACCACTAGGGATAACTAATATACCTTGAAAACATAAGTACTTGGCATACTCCATTGGTATATATCCTACACTGTCTTTAAATAGAGATATCTTTTACTAAGTCTTCTAAGACTCTAGAATTCACTCACCATATTTTAACAACTAATCAAAAACTGAAACCAGCCAACATTGTGTGAACATGCAAACCATATATTCGAAAGATAAGAGCACATAAAGAAATAAAGATTAAGATTTGAATACACCTGTTTTAGTGCTCTGTTGATGTTGTTCATTTGCATTGATGAATTGCTTGATTTTGTGCAGATTGTTCCTCCTTGATCTTTGTAGGCGTAGCATGTCTCCCCCCTTCCTAATTTGTTTGCACGATAGGTGGACTATTGGGGCGTGTTTGATGCTCTTATTTTAGAGAAGATCTCTGCAAAATTTTTATTAACAAACAAGAAAAGAAAAGAAAAAAAATAAAATTTGCCATTGGTGCCAAACACCAAATATAGCCGAGGGGAAAAACCCAGTGGGAGAAAAGTGCCCTGGCTTGTCGATCTTATTGCGGAGTCGTTGAACTTACCCTTGCGCTGGTGGTGGATCCGTGTCCTCGTCTGCTGGAAAGATGGTATCAATTTCCTCAGGATGCAGAGACAACCCCTCACAAAAACCTGCCGCTGGAGAAGGTGGTAGAGGAAGGAGTGCTTCCTCACTAAAGTATGGCATTGGTTCTATGGGAAGGTTAATCAGACAGTTTCGATTTTGGAACTGCGCAATGTAGGTACTCATATTGATCCAATATTGACATGTTGAGGCTTGGGGAAGGAGGGCTTGCAAGATCGGTGGTTGCAAGTCATTTAGGCTTGTATCCCTCCATTGTTGTGCTTGAACCTCCTCAGGTAATCTACGCTGATGTGGTCCTCTCTCTGGTATTCTCACATTAAGAAGATTATGGCGTTGGGGTGTAACTCCCACAATTTGCTTCATTAAGCCCGTGCCATATCGTCTAAAGTAAGAGCGGCATATCCAACAAATATGTGAAGCTTCTTCTAATACAAGCCGTGCACACTCTTGACAATGTGGAAATGGGTGATGCTGTTGATAGAATAATGTGACAAAGTGATGCCCACAGCAACTTTCACCTAAGGGAGCATAGAAGTACCTAGAATGTGTTTGAAATGGAGGAGCACTATAACCCCCGCGATGATCTGGTCGAGTACTATCGGGGTCAATGCATGGTGGACATGTATCACGCCAAATATCCATCAGGAGTTATCTGGACGTAGAACAATAAAATTTAGAACACTCATATCCCTCATGACAATTCTAATCAAAAACAAGATTATCTCAAAGAAAACACATCTTCTAAAGGCATAAGGAACTACATTATTCAAACATTGATTTACCAAAAAGCTTTAATTGTAGTGTTAATGCCTTATCTTTAGTTTTTGGTATATCCTTTTTAAGAGGTGGACACTTTAGCAATTGTCTTGGAATTTGAGCAAGATAAGAGGTTTTAGGCATTGAAATGCTAGAATCTATGCTCAAATGAGACACATTTGGACTCGTCGTAGGTACACAAGTTGATAGTTGAATTGTGTTACAAGGAGAAATCGGAACAACCGGTGTTTCAATACATGTTTTAGGAAGATCAACACAAGTAGTTTTGTAGGTGCTATCACAGCCACCTTTCCTTTCTTGAAGATTTTGTGTTGACTTCTTTTGCACCCACTGATATGGACAATCAATTGTGGTTTTTGGAATCTTTCTGAAACACTCTTTTACCCCTGTCAAAGCATGGCATTTTGGAAGCCAAATTGCTGTTGCACCCTCATAATAGCCTTGTGCTTTGAGCACATGTTTTGGGACCCATCGATTAACAATCCGAGGTTTGGGCTTGGAAATGATGTGCTTCTTAAGAGTCTTAGCAACTGGACTAGATGGTACAAGTTTGTACGCATCTTTGGGTAGCCACATTGATAATTCCTTCTTACCTGGCCTTCTTTGAGCAGCAACTAGAGTAGTTGGAACATGCCAGCCATGGCCCTCACTTGAGTACTCATCAATTATCCACATCATTTGTGTTGGAATTCCAACAGCAGATTTTGATTGTGGGTTGGGTAAGGTAGAAACATTACCCCTTTGACACGATAAAGCTCGTGGTGTAGCAGATCCCAAGATGCAATCAGAATCAATTTGCAACTTGTATTGTCTATTCTTCCAATCTAATGAGCAATTGGTAGCACTTAACCACGATCTACCGAGAACAACCTCTACTACTGCCTTGGACTTACGTGCCACATAAAAGGACACTGACATCTGGTGATCCTGAATGGTCATCATAATGACACATTTTCCCTCTATAGGGTTATCTTCTCCAGAGAAGCTTCGTAGGTCCACAGGAATTTGCACAAGTGGTGGTTGACCCAAGACTATCCAGGTGTCAAACGAGAGAACATTATAATCTGCACCAGAGTCAATTAAGGCAGAGACAAAGTAGGTAGTCTCATGAAGATGAAGTCCCACTTGAATATTGAATGGTTCGACATACGGCTCATCAGTAGCTAACTGTATGGCTAACATAGAAGCTTTGCGACGCTCCTTGGCTTTTGCAACTCTAGCTTTAGCCTCCTCTTGAGCCTGACGTTTAAGTAGGTCAAGTGCTTTTTTCCGTGTTTGTGCAGCATGCATCTGTTGAAGCATGGCTTCAGTTAATGGTTCATTGTATTTCTTGAGACGACTTCCATTAATGAAGTTAGGCATTTGCTCACCTTCTAGTGTCTCTAAACGCACTGCACCACTTGGGGTAAGCTCATTAATCACAAACGGTCCTAAGCCACGTTTTTTGAGCTTTCTCTTATGCTTCTTAAGTGTGTATAAGAGCACCAGGTCTCCTTTTTTGAATCGGCCAGTTGTTACATTTCTATCATACCATTGCTTTTGTCTCCTCTTCTCAGCATACATCCCCATTACCGCCAATAAGCGGGTCTCATCAAGCTTTTCCAATTCGTCAACGCGTTGTGAAAGCTCATGACCAGTCCAATCCAGTTGTTTAGCTACTCGTAGAGTAGGTACAAGAAATTCAATGGGAAGAATTGCGTCTAGTCCAAAAGCAAGTTCAAATGGGGTTGTGCCCACAGATGTTTTATAGGCTGTCCTATATGCCCAGAGAACTGAGTGCAACTTTTGCTCCCAATCAGTCCTATGTCCCTCAACAATCTTTGTGAGTGCTGTGCAGAGAATCTTGTTAGTACTCTCTGCTTGTCCATTGGTCTGGGGATGATAGGGTGCAGAACGCTTGTGAATTACCATAAATTCTTGAAGCAAAAATTCTATGACTTCATTTACAAAGTGTACACCTTGATCACTAACGATCTCAATAGGTAAGCCATAGCGTGTAAACACGTACTCATACAAGAACTTGGCTGTGGTTCTGGCATCATTTTTGACTGTTGCCTTTGCCTCTACCCATTTGGTCAAATAGTCGGTTGCGACTATAATATATTCTGCATGCGTGTTACGAGCTGGAGGTTTAATGGGACCGACAAAATCAATACCCCATTTTGCAAAAGCACGTGTGCTCAACATAGGCCGCAATGGCATATTGTCCTTTGTGATGGGAGGTTTAGTCCTTTGACAATCGTCACAACGTTTCACATATTCTTCGGCGTCCATTTGTAAGGTTGGCCACCAAAGCCCAGACCACCTAATCAACTTTGCTGTGGTATTGCCAGAAAAGTGTCCACCTCCAACACCTGCATGTGCATGAGTTAAGATTTTCAGATAGTCAGCTTCACATACACACATGCGTAAGTTGCCATCCTTGCCCCTCTTGTAGAGTTGGCCCTCTATTAGCATATAGTTTGCCGCCTCAATTTTAATAGCCTGCTTTCGATGTTTAGGAATTGTTTGATCCAAATGACCATGCTGGAGATAGTCCACAATATACTTACTCCAACTTGGTGTAGTTGAAATTTGGAACAATGTGACATTATGAATTGGCTTCTGTATTTTACATGAAGCACAGTTACGAACAAATGTTTCAGCATCTGCATGCATGGTAGGCCACCATTGCCCATCTTGAGATATACGTCGCACACAAGTGGTAGCTGATGCATGGATTCCATCTATACCCGCATGTGCCCATTCCAAGATCTCCTCATATTGGTCGGGGTTAGGTATAAGCCTCAACACTCCATCATTACCCTGATGATATAATCTCCCTGAGATTAGCTTGAATGGTCGCCATAGGTCCACATTAGGACCCGCTAGTTGTATTTGCCCACTTGTCAAAATTTCTAAAATGGATTCAAACCATCTAGGAGCTGTCTCTACAAGGAAAAGTGTTGAATCTAACATATCATCATCTACACCCACAGGAGCTTCGCCAGAGGTGATTCGAGACAAATGATCTGCTCTTAGATGAGTTGTTCCTTTTCGAACTGCAACTTCAAAATCAAACTCAAGAAGGATGATAAACCACCTTACTATCCTTCCAGTTGCACATGGCTTATTCACCAAATATAGCAATGCTTGATGGTCCACAAAAAATATGAATTTGTTTTCCAAAAGTAATGGCGAAACTTTTTCACTGCATATATCATGGACAATCCTTCTCTTTCTGTTGTGGTGTAATTCCTCTCAGCATTGTTCAACTGTCGACTAGCATATGAGATTGGGAAATCCTTATTGTGTTCTCCCGATTGAGCCAAAATACATCCAATCGCAAAGTTTGAAGCATCAATATGGACATGAAAGATTTGGTTCCAATCTGGTGCCCGTAAAATGGGTGCAGTCACTAATGCTTGCTTCAACTTTTCAAAGGATTCCTCACACTCATCAGTCCAATTAAACTTTACAAGAAGAGCATATAACGGTCTGGCTAGGACAGCATACATGTAGATGAATCTACGGTAATAGCCACAATGTCCCATGAAAGTTTGTACCCCTTTAGGGTTGATAGGCCAAGGTAATGAGACAATGACATCAATTTTATCCATATCTGTTGAAATCCCGTTGCGAGAAACAATATGGCCCAAAATTTTCCCTTGTCTTACCATGAATTTGCACTTGTCAGGATTCAAGCATATACGATAAAGTTGACACTTTTGAAACACAAGTCTCAGGTGTTCTATATGATCATCACGCTCTTGTGAGTGAACACATAAATCATCCATGAAAATCTCAAGAAATTGCCTAAGGTACTCCTTGAATACATGACTCATTAACCGCTGAAAGGTTGCTGGTGCATTTGTTAGACCAAATGGCATAACACGATAGGCAAAGATGCCATCTTCAGTAGCAAAGGCTGTCTTGTGTTGATCCTTTGGATCAATTGACACTTGGTTGTACCCGGAGAATCCATCCAAGAAACTATATGCCTTTTTCCCTGCAACTCGTTCTAGAACATGATCCGTGTTGGAAGTGGGTAATGGTCACGCACAGTAGCTGCATTTACCTTCTTGAGGTTGACACATACTCGAAGTTTTCCATTTTTCTTGGGCACCACTACAATAGGGGAGACCCATTCAGTGTGTTCAATCTCATAGATAAATTCTGCCTCTAAGAGCTTGTCTATTTCTTCCTTTATCTTCCGTGCAAAGTTTTCATTGTAAGTATAAGGACGTTGCTTGGAGGGTTTTGCATCCTCTCGCAATGGTATTGTATGTTGACATATGCTTGGATCAACTCCTTTGAGGTCTTTATAACTCCAAGCAAAAACATCGCGATACTCCTTTATTGTTTGTATTAATAACTTCTCCTCATCTAAGGATAAGTCTGTGGCAATCCACACATAGCGAGGCTCTTCTCCTGGCTTAGCAATATCAATCTTTTTTGCATCCTCTGGACCATCGTATGAAACCCCTGGCACGCTTGGTTTTTGTCGCATGGGCTGTTGAAGAACAATCTTCCGATCTTGAAGAGTGTACTGTGTGAAATTGGGAGGAACATTTAGACCTTGTTCTTGTCCACTTGAGTCTTCACTCATTGAAGACCATGCGGTTTTGAGCTCTCCTTTGCTATCTTGCATCGGATTTTTTTGTGCAACCGTTGTCTTTGCACTTCCCACACTCTTTTTTGAATCGGTTTTAGACTTGAATTTTGGTTTTTGTTTCTTCGTCTTCTTATGATTTTTGCTAACCGTTGTTAGCTTTTCCCCTGCTTGGAATCCATCTGATCGTTTGACTTGGTCTTTGATACTGTCTTGTTCTTGGACATAGTATAGATATCCGTTCTTTCCTGAGAAGTGAGGTGGTGGTCGAGAGTTTTCACTCTTAGACTCCTCCTTTTCTTTCTGCAGTCTCTCACGTTGTTCACGCTCATCTTGTCTACGGATTTTTTTATGGCTCTTACAGCATTTACGTTTAGGTCGGCTTCGAGGGATCTCTACCTGAATCTCCCTTCCTCTCAAGAGTAGGCGTGCCTTTCCTAACTCTTCCTCAGGGATTGTATCTTCATTATCAAAATCAGAGTCCCAGCCATCTTCCTTATCAGCATCATTAGCAGATTCGAGTGTCAAGTCCTCTACTGAGACTTCCTCGACATGCATAGCTGTTGTGGATGTATCCCTATAGTACAAATCATCTAGAAGAGCACGTGTTTGTACCATTCGTATAGGAATAATATCATATCCATCTGAGTCACAAAATTGAATTGGCTTCGGTAAAGCACATGTCGATAATGTTGCAAGGACAAGACTCCATTCTAATGGATCAATTAAATGCTCAGGGAAGGGTTGTGGAATGTATGCCTCGTCTGATACACTTCGATTACCCTTAAGTCTCTCAGTGTTGAAATCCCTACATGAGGCTCCACACATCCATAGATCTTCTCGCCCATCTGACAATGTAACTCTTGAGCCCTCAGATGAAGCAGAATCAAACTCATCTATTGGAGACCTTGTTACATCACGATATGAGTGATTCCTTAGGTTGACCCTTGTGATGACAGAATCATGTCGGAGGTACAAGTAATTGTATCCCCAATCTTGAATCATTTGAAATTGTCGCATGAATGGTCTACCCAATATCACTTCGTAGTTTGGATGCTTTCCAAAATCCACTACTGCAAAGGTATGCTCATATTCAATCCCACATGTGGTGACCAATATGTTCTCGAGCAGCCCAAGGGGATGTTCTAAGCTTCCATCTGCTAGCTGCAAGCGCATCCTGGTACTCCTAATAGCTGGTTTGCCCCATTTTTCCCAAATGGACCTTGTCACAATGCCCACTCCTGCGCCACTATCAAGTATTGCAGTTGAAGATACTTTTCGCACTTCTAATGGAAGGGTAGCATTTCCCTGATCGTCTTCACAAAATTTTCCTACTTTGTTGATAGGAACTGGCATTACATGCTTTGTTTCAGAGTGTATAGTACACTCCTGGTGACCCTTTTGTAGCAATACCTGCTCTGACAAACATGTGGCAATATCATTCCACAACTCAGGTCGAATTTTTATCAAATCAAGCAAAGGTAAGGTACAAGCCACTGGTGCGGACAAAATAGCTTGCACCATACTCATATCTTTCTCCTTTGTCATCCTTTTATGCATGGAGGGTATCCTCAAGGTTTGAGAACAGTTCTCATATTCTCCCAGATATGATGGTAAGGTTTTCATTGTATGCTTACTTCTAGGAGAAATAATTGTTTGAACTTCCTCCTGGATACTCAGGTGTCTAAATTTGTTTTCCGTGCCCCTGGTAAAATCCACCTCAGAGAATGGAGGCGAATTAACAGAAGACATGTTCTCATTAATTTTCTCAGTTACTGCGGCCCACATTTCATTTGCCATGTCCTCATTAGCATCAATAACTTCATCATTGCATGGGAAGACAAGGCTAGGTGGTGGCAGAATGTCATCTTTCAATGGAGTGTCAATTGGTGCAGACCTTTCGCTCTGAGCTTGTGAAATGAGCTCACTTTTCATTTCCCGACTTGATGACACTTCTGGTATGGTTTCTAATGTTGGCTTAAGAGAGGTTGGGCCCCGAGGAATAGGTGGTGGTGGTCCCTCAAGTATGGACTGAGCTTCCCTAATGAGTTGCTGATGTACAGCTAGATTGATCTTCTCCTCACGAGGGTTTGGGTATTCTTGAAGCTTCGTGGGTAGCTCAGATAAAGCTGCAATGCGACTTCTATGAGCATCAATGATGGCCTCTAGAGTCTCATTTACTTTATCCACAAAAACAGAACCCCCAGAACTATCCTCAGTCGTACTAGCCTCATCTTGTTTAGCACTAGGCCCAGGTTGAGGTTGATGTTCCTCATGCACTTCTTGGGATGTAAAAGTTTTATCCCTTATGTTTTGTTTAGAGGTTTCCTGAGAACTAGTGGATGTACTTTTAGTTTGTTTGCTTCGGTTCTTCTTCCTCCGAGTGGTTTTTTTTCTACTGGACTGTAGGGTTTTGTCCACTAGATTTGTCTTTGCGTCCCTAGTTCGAGGTGTCTCATCAGTTTGTATTTCAGCGTTTCTTGTCTGTGATCGAGTCATGACTCTAAGTGGCACGACATCCTCATTCTCAGATGAAGGTGGTGATGGAACTGTACCTACAAGGTTGAGTGAGACCTTTGGTTGAGAGGTGCCTTCCTCATGTGGTTTCAGCAGACAATCCTTTGGGAAGTGTTCTACACAACACCCTAGACAATATCTTTCAATCGGTGGAAACTGTTGTACTGTTGTATTTGACCGAGATGCTTGCCTTGAGCGATGTGGACAATCACGAGCCCAATGGGGTTCTCCGCACTCATAACAGGGGCCCATTGGTTTGGCCTCTACTTTCCTTGGCTGCCATTGACCTGAGGGGCCTGGAGTCCTAGGTTGGTAGCCGCCTAGCAACATTAAAGAGTTTTGTTCCCCTGGTTGAACGTCCAGTGCTGGGCTTGGGTATGCGGGACTTTCAAAGAGATTATCTTTGGATGAATATGATACATATTCTTCTTCCACATAGCCTGGGTTTACCAAGTCTCTACACATATTTGAATTATCATAGTCCACAACCCTCACAGGAGCAGTCCCTGGAGCAGGAGGTTGAGCACCAAGTACAGGTCGTGCTTGCTCTTGTGCCATCGGTGGCTTACGTTCAAAACTAGTATACTGTTGATACATTTGTGGAGCCACTCCACCCCTCGGCTGCTCACGTTCCTGTCTCATTCTCGCAATGCGAGTACAATCCTGTGTGGTGTGAGTAAAGTTCCATGCACAGGCTTGGCACCACTTCTTTGTGGGTTGGTTTGTGACTAGAGGAGAAAAGGTATTACAGTCCTCTGTTTTATGGTCACCGCCACATGCTCCACAAAGATGAGGACCTGTAGGAAGCACACTCCTCATTCTCTGCTGCTGTTGTTGTGGCTGCATGGGTGGACGATAGGTTTGTCCTAATCTCCTTAGCACTAGGTTGGCTATCTGGTCAGGATTTACTAGCGCGCTAGACCCTGAACTTTGGTCATCACCCCACTGATTTCTAGGTTTCACCTCAGGGCCAGAACCATCTTGGAACTTGAAGTTATCGGTGAAATCCATAGCATCATGGCAACACTCATTGAAACTTGTATGCTTCTTCGCATAGAGATGTGTATGCAGTGTTGAATTTTTGAGGCCTTTTAAGAAGAGAGAAATTAATCGACTTTGGGCGGGCTTCTCATCTTCTGGGCAACGATTAATATACTGCTTCATTCTATTTACACAGTCTCGAACACTCTCATTTTCGCCTTGCTTGAAAGAGTAGATGTGTGCTACCGTGTCATGTTGAATTCCCATCAAGGAAAAAGCAGCAATGAATCTCTCTTCCAAAACTCGTAAGAAAGTTTTGTCTAAAGCTTCTAATGCCTGAAACCAAGCCAGGGCTTTTCCTTCAAGGGTGAGTCCAAACCCTTCTATTTGAGTATGCTTATCAGCAACTTGCTCAGCTCGAACTGCTTGCCTAAAAGCTGCTACATGATCGTATGGATCTCCCGACCCTTCATACTTCTTAACCAATTTCTGAAGAGTTAATGGCCTTACTTGTCGTGAATACTCATCATAGGGCCTACGGCCTCTCACTCTCAGTGGGAATTGTTCCTCTCTTTGGAAAGATGGTCCATATGTTTCCAAAATTGGTGTGGGTACCCTATTACCAGCCTCACCAAACCCTTCCAAAGATCTTGTCACCCTCATTTCAGGAGGTGCATTTATGGGAGGCCGAGTTGGCTCCCCTATCCTCCGATTGTTATAGTGAGAAAGATGTTGGTGTGGTGTGACCTGAGGTCGCACATTTGGTGTAGGACGATATCTTGGTGCTAGAGTTGGGCTACTAGCAGTGGTCCACTTAGATGTTGAAGGTCCCTCTCTAGTGAACTCTCGTAGGGGAGGAGCAACAGTTTCTCCAAGAAAGGCTGTCTCTCCTGGTTTGGCTGTATTTGTTGATAACACTTCCATAAATAATGGTTGTCCTTTCCACGTGAGTTCCCGAATCTCCTTCCAATCTAAGGTTCGGTATTCATTGGCCCATTTATCAATTATTCTGTTCATGTGTCCTGCAACCTTCTCAACTACCACCACATGAGCTAGAGGAAGATCTAGCTGTGGCAATTTAGTCGTGGCATAATATCCCTCTAACGAGTCCTTATAGACCTCTTGAAGTGGGTCATCCTGTAAGACCTTTGTCACAGGAATTTGTCGTACAAACTCCCATTGGCTTTCCGCCCCCTGATCCATTTTACTCTTGCCTTTCCTATCCCTTTCCAAATTTAGATCTACAAGAAGTAAATCATATATAGTGGATGGCTTTGAGGACTGGGCATTGGATGGTCCAGGCATGTCTGGCTCGATGAGCCAGTCATCTCTAGACTCCCTTGCTCGGGAAAGTTCTGATAAGTCTAAGAACTCGGTTTTAGAGAGCTCCCCTAATTTGTCTACCTTTTCTGGATGGTAGGTGACTTCGTAGCGAACCCCATCTCCACCCATATACATGTTACCCTGGTCATTGACTAGAGGTGCTCTATCAAGTTCTGAGAAAATGTCTGCGATCTTAACAAGATACCGTTGTTGTGGATCCCTAAAGATCTCAGCTCCTTGAGCATTTGTGTAGACATATTGGAGTCTCACATTAAGTGTTAACCCCATGGTGTCGGCTTCAAATGGATTAAAGGATCTTGAGGGTGTCCTATTTGGGGCTATGGGATGACTATTTGTCGGCCCTAGATTGTCCATGGACAATGAACTAGTTGTTCTAGAGGAAAGGGTATCGGATTGAGATTCAGAAAGGGTTTCAGCAATATCTGCCAAGTTTCCTACCGATTGGGTCTCACTTTCTTGCGTAGGTACTCTAGAAGGTGCCCTAGGCCCTATGGCAGAATCTACACGACGTCCCGACCGCAAGTGCATAAGGTCAAAATTTTGTTTTGGTTTTTTTATGTGTTTTAATTTTGTTTTGTTTTTGTTTGTTTTGGTTTTGGTTTTTGTGTTTTGTTTTTTTTTTTGTTTTGGTTTTGGTTTTTGTGTTTTGTTTTTTTGATAAATATATATATATATATGTATATATATATATATATATTTTTTACCCTACCTAACCACTAAAGGCAACTAAAAAGAATATGTGTAGTGTACTATCTACCCTATTTTTTTATTGTTATTTAATTATGATTTTTTTAAATGATTTTATGTTTTTTTATGTTTTTATTTCTTTTAAATTTACACAAAAATTATGAATCACACTAAAAAATACTAAGTATGCACAAAGTCAAAAAAAATTAAAAAATGCAGGTTAAACTAATTATGCAAAAAATTAAAAAAAAATAAAGAATTACAAATTATGCAAAAAAGTAGACTTAATTTATCATTTTTTTTCTTTTTGTTGTTTTTTTTCTTTTTGTTGGTTTTTTTTTAAAATTGTTTGTTTGTTATTTTTTAAAACTAATAAATTGCGTACTAAATATAAAAAATATGAATTTACAAATAATGCATCATTTACCAAAAATTCTAAAAAATAAAAAAAAATGCAAGCTACGTTAATTATGCAAAATTTTGCAGAAATTGAAAAAATGAACAATGGTTTCAAAATACAAAAATAAAAATTGTTTTTTCTTCTTTTCCTTAAAAAAAAAAAAATTTTACAAAAATTTAAAAAATGCAAGCTACGCTAATTATGCTAAAAAATTACATAAATGAATAAAAAATATGCAAACAATATGGACTCCTAAAAAAATAAATGATTTAATTTTTTTTATTTTTTTTTCCTTTCTTCTCTCTATTTTTTTTAAATATTTAATTGTTTTCTTTTTTTCCTTTTTTTTCTTCTTTTCTTCTTCTTTTTCTTTTCTTTCTTTTTTTTCTTTTTTAATCTCTTATTTTTAAAAAATTTAATTGTTTTTTAATCTTTTTTCTCTTTTTTTTAATAAAAAAAATATTATATTTTTTTTTGTTTTATTTAAAAATACAAAAAAACATTGAAAAATTAATTTAAAAAAATAAAAAATTTTAAAAAAAAGAAAAATACCACCTACCTTATCTTCTTCCACCGCTTCGCGCCGTTCCCTCCCGTAATTCCCGCCGGCTCCAGCTGCCTCCACGCGCCTTCTTTATCGGCCAGCTCACCACCGTCTCCTTCACACCTCCTTCTGGCCCCGCCGCCGTTGACCTTCTTTTCCTCCTCGCCTGTGTCTACGTCCGCTCGTGCTCCTGGGCGGGATCTTGTACACAGACACCTCGCCTTCTTACTGCCTTCCTTCGCCTTCTTTTTTTCTTGCAGCACTCGCTACAGCTGCCGCCGACCGTCTACAGCTCCGCAGCTGAGGCTGCCGACCGTCTACTCAACGCCTTCTACGCCGACCACTCCTTCTACTGCCACCTCCACGGCCTTTCTAGCCGGCCTCCTCTTCGCTGCTGGCCTCCTCTTCGCTGCTACAGCCACCCTCGCTGCAGCTCCACACCAGTTCTGCTGCTGACGTCACCTGCCAAACAACCGCCTCTCGCCGGCTTAACAGCTTCCGGCCACTTCTTCGCAACTCCAACCAGTCAACCGCCTGCCTTCGCACCCGCCGGCCGCCTTCTGGTGCAAGCTGCGCCCGCCTATGCCAACGTAAAAAAAAAAATGATTATACGTATATATATATAATTGTTTTTTTTTATAAAAAAACGTCTGCTGCACGCTGCCTTCTTTATCGGCCAGCTCACCACCGCCTCCTTCACACCTCCTTCTGGCCCCGCCGCCGTTGACCTTCTTTTCCTCCTCGCCTGTGTCTACGTCCGCTCGTGCTCCTGGGCGGGATCTTGTACACAGACACCTCGCCTTCTTACTGCCTTCCTTCGCCTTCTTTTTTTCTTGCAGCACTCGCTACAGCTGCCGCCGACCGTCTACAGCTCCGCAGCTGAGGCTGCCGACCGTCTACTCAACGCCTTCTACGCCGACCACTCCTTCTACTGCCACCTCCACGGCCTTTCTAGTCGGCCTCCTCTTCGCTGCTGCAGCCACCCTCGCTGCAGCTCCACACCAGTTCTGCTGCTGACGTCACCTGCCAAACAACCGCCTCTCGCCGGCTTAACAGCTTCCGGCCACTTCTTCGCAACTCCAACCAGCTAACCGCCTCCCTTCGCACCCGCCGGCCGCCTTCTGGTGCAAGCTGCGCCCGCCTATGCCAACATAAAAAAAAAAACGATTATACGTATATATATATAATTGTTTTTTTTAAAAAACGTCTGCTGCACGCTGCCTTCAGTTCACGGCTGGCGCTTCTACCCCAATCGTAAAAAATGATTATATATATATATATATATATATATAATTGTTTTTTTTTAAAGCCGTCTGCTGCAGGCTTTTTTCAGCCGCCTTCTAACTGTCCTTCGAACCTCCACGCTTCTCCAATGTAAAATATATATATATATATATATATATATATATATATATATATTTTCTTTGCTGCAGAAGCCTCCCCACACGATAACAACACAACAAAACATCAAAAGAAAGGTCGCCTCCTATGCTTTCAACCTACCTCTTGCCAACTTGCAAAAATACAAAAATAGAAAGTACTTAAATTCTGATTAATGGCGGGATTACTCAACCGCAATGGGGTTTAATTTTTTTTTCTTGCTTCTCATCAAAAAAATGAAAACACACAAGGCGCCCTTGAGATCACACACTCAATGCCCTTGCAAACTCTACTCTAATCTACCCTAATCCACGATTTTGTAATCAATGGAGCACTTAGTAAGAAGTAATGGTTAACACCCTTCACTAACTTAGGTGTGCGTTCCCCGACAGCGGCGCCATTGTTTGGGACATCATAGCATAGCGGAGGCTACACTCCAACCCACACACTTATCAATCCGTGAATGCAACCCGGTTAGCGCATAGAGGCTATCCCGAATGGGAGAAGAAGAGTTAACCACACACCAATGACCTCTAGTCCTACTCAATCCTTCTCAACACTCAAATAATCAATCTTACATAGTCAAAGCATCAAGATTAGGCTACACTTAAGCACACAAATGCAACTTATGCAAGGAACTTAATATGCAAAGAGCTATCACACAAGCCTCAACTACACATTATTTCAAGCACAAGCTTCATTACAAGCACTCTACAACTCACAAATCAAAACATCATTAAGAAATCTAGATTAGCAAGAGTGTAGACCAAAACCTCATATCATTGAAAATGTAAAGAATAGAAAGTACATGATTGAAACAAGAATGGAGATGGGGAGCCTTGGGAGAGCACTTGAGAAGGAGCTATGGAGCAAGCTCTCTCTATGAGCCTCTCAACCAAATGACCAAAGAGTGTTCCCTCTAGCTCTCAAAAGAGCTACCTTTTATACAAAAATTCTAGAACTCTCAAAAGTTCCCATGTGGGATTATTGTCAAGCCCCCTCCCACATTCATCTACAACTTTGAACTCTTTTCAAGAGCCCTAAGTGTCTTTTTTGTTGCATCCTTGTATTGATCTTCATTTGCATGCAACACTACTCTCTCAAAAATTTACCCAACACAACACTTAAGGATCTTAGGCTCAATAGCACACTAGCACCAACCCTCCTCAAATGTAGGCTACAAATCAGGGAAGCAATAGTACACTGTGTTATGCGCAAGTGCCGTAGCAGTGCGTCTACCTTACTAGACTGTGATGGACCACATCCAGGTCAACAAAGTACTTGTTGAAGATAGCATTGGCACAGTTTCATGCACCAGACCTAGAAAGGGATTTCCCATGAGAAGATGCCTCATAAGTGACACCGGAGGGTGGAGTGGCAAGCAATAATGTCATCAGCATCGTTGAAGTGAGGAGTGGCAATGGGAATGCGCATTTGCACCACTTCGAGGAGGAGTGGCATCAAGCTCATGGACTTGCGCTAGACGGAGGAGTGCTGAGCTCGTAGATGTTGCCCAAGAGAGATGAGGAAAACTTGAGGGCCGTGCCTGAGGGTGGAGAGGCACTAGAGGGTAGAGGAGTGGCAAGCTCATGGCAGGCACCTGAGAAAGGAGTGGCAAGCTCAAAGGATGCACCCCAAGATGGAGAGGCACCCAATGGAGGAGTGGCTAGCTCATGGTGGGCGACACCCACCAAGAGAGAAGTACCAAACTTGGAGGGCATACCAGAAGGTGGAGAGGCACCAAAGATGGGAGTGTCCACCTCATGGGTGACGGGCGACGCCCAAGGGTGAAGTGGCAAGCACATGGGCAGCATGTAAGGAAGGAGTGGCAAAGGGCTCAAAATAGTGTGGAGAAAGAATTGTGGAAGAATGAGGAGAAGGAGGTGAAAAGGGGTCATGGTGGGGAAGAGATGGAAAAGGGCGGTGGGGGGGAGGGGAGGAGATAGTGCCGCATCAATCAAACAACCTGCCATGCCTACAATGCTCGAGCCCTTGCTTTGCACTCATGATCTCTCCTCCTCTGATCCTCCATGCGAACCCTTGCTTGCTCCTCATTACGACTTTGTGAACCCATGCTAAGAGGTAGGCAAAAAGAGATTAAGCATAAAATTGAAGATAAATAAAATTAAAGTAATACTAGAACAAGATTAACATATTCTTGAAATGGAGCTAGCATCAACAACATTGGTGAAGCTACAAGAATGGGGGTGACTCAAAAAATTAGGCTATATATACACTAAGCTAGTTAGCATTTCATTAGTTAAATTAGATTATGAATAAAATTTAAATTTTACCCATTTATCTCATCTTTTTAAAGGTAATGACAATTCTTAACAAAAAATACAGAAAATATATTAAATTTAATGATAATGATAATTTTAAAAATTGATAAAGTAATTAATTATTTTGAATAAAAAAATATTTATTTATCTAATAAGCAAAGTTTACTTATTTAATAAATAATATTTAATTTTTTTTATATCTATTTATAATATATATTTCAAGTTTTCTCAAAAAATAAAATTTTAAAAATTTATATTTATTTATTTAATAATAAGTATTTATCTAATCATATCATAATATTTACTTAAATTAATACTAATTATTAATTATTCTTGAGAGTATTTTTTATTTAGTAATTGATATTAATTTAATGAATAAATTTTACATACATTTATTTTAAAAAGGTATTTTGCCACACGTGGCAAATATTTGATGACATGGAACCTCCACGTGGGCATTCCTTATGCTTAAATGTGAGGTGACAATGCCATGAATATATATAATGTGGTATGTCATGTAGGCAAAGGTGGTCAACCAAGTTGATTGTGCTGAGGTGGCAAGATGACATGGAAATTCTTGATTATGTGTGGCAATAACATGTATGCATGTGATGTGGCATGCCATGTAGGCTTTAGGGAGTCAAACTTGTTGACCAAGTTGAGGTGGCATGATGAGATGGTAATATGCTTATGTGGCCTCCCCTCCATATGATGTGGCATGTACATGTATGACTAAGACTATGTTACCATAGCTCAATTGCTTGACAAGTGGCATGCTCTCTAGGTTTGGTGAAACACCAAGCCTAATAGGCAGCCTTTGTTTTAGACTTTGGCCAGACAAAGAGGGAAGTTTTAATTAAGACGGCGAGAAAATGGACTTCCCTTATTCAAACAATTCACTAAACTTTTACAGGGCCTCTAATAGACTAAGTGATTTTTCTATAGAAGATCAAAAGAAATCCAACAGTTAAAATTGTAAATTGACCATATGGCCACATTCTAAACATATTTTTCTAACTTCTCACCATTGGATCTTCAATGATGAGATTCACATTTGCCAAGATCTTGAATAGAAAATCACATGTTGCTTTACAAAATTAAGTGGAGAAAAAAATAATTTTAAAAAATAGTTAAACACCTTTTTAAAAATCCTAATAAATTAAATTAAGCTCTATGCAATTTGCTATTTTCATGTACTAATTGGGATGAGAATTGGACTTTGGATGCATAAATACTAAGCATTTTATGTATGACATATATTACACTAAAGAAGGTTGGACAGTGCAAATACCAAAACTTCCATACAATGAAACATGCCCTAAAAAAACTTGGATTTCTAATCAAGGGGTGCCATTTGAATACCCACTATATTTATGATGTGCCCCAAGAACCATGGCACTGAATTCCAAACATGATAGATTGGACCTTTAAGTTGTGGAGATGCTTGTTTTCAGGCAGGGTGCCGAATTGTCAACATTGGTGCCCCTTATCTTGCAACCACCTGACACTTATTCCTCACTCTCATATGTGCTAGAGAGTTTTTAGTTAACCAAAAATATAGTTATATATATATATATATATATATATATATATGTATGTATGTATGTATAATTGTATATATATGTGACTATACCTATCTCTATAGCTATATATATATATATATATATATATATATATATATATATATATATATAACTATATATGTGACTATACCTATCTCTATAGCTATATATATATATATATATATATATATATATATATATATATATATATAGTTATACATTCTTATATGAATATAGAGATAGGTATCCTTATATATATAAGTATACATACATATATGTATATATAAATATATGTATGTGTGTGTGACTATTGGTCTTGAGGTTACCCTTGGGGTGCTTGCCTTACCCACTGGTGGCCAAAATAATTTAGCAGATTTTTTGCCAACTCATCCATGCTCATGTCCTTAACTAGGTCTCTAGCTTTTCATTGCCCCGCTTGAGGAATTGGCTAGGGTTGGCCTTGAGGTTTCCCTTGGGGCTAGCCCTACCACTACTAGTCTAAATGGTTTTCTACTTGAGGAACTAGCTACTAGGGCTAGCCTTGAGGTTGCCCTTGGGGTTAGCCATGCTTTTAATATGGCGGGGGAACATAAGAGGGTGGTTGTGTAAGACTCTAGTATGGAATCTCTTGCCCTATGTGGTTGGACTATGTGGTTTCTAATGGCACTTTATAAAATTTGTCATTTATGTTCATTTTTTCATTTCTAACATAAAAATATAAAAATCCAAAAATAGTGGGTTCAAATTGCGACAAAAAATATTGGGTTCAAATTGAGACCAAATTTGGGTGCATGTATGCTTAATCTATCACTAGGAACCCCAAAAACTTGCAAAAAACTTTGATTTAGCTTAAAAATATCCAAATTTTCAAAACATGTAGATGTGTGCCTTAACTCTGCAATGGTATGCACATTGATGTAAAGGCATGCATTTGAAATAGTATGTGGTGTGATTGCATTGGAAAAACAATCAAATCATTTTTTGACATGTGTGGCAAGTTGATTGAACCAATCATTGAGTGCCATGTGGCATCTTATCCATAGAAATCTAATGATATGATACTGAGGATTGAATCAATATGTCATACACATATAGCAGTACGTGGATACACTGGAACACTTGCTACTCGTATATCCATATGATTTTTAATTATATATCATACAAATTCATATGGTGCATGAGTAGGTTTTAGCCCAAAAATTACAATAGTATGTCACCTACAAGTACATGTGTATGCATACAATTACAAAGTGTATGTCAGAAAGAACCTGAGCAAAAAGTATGCATATATTTATAATAATACATTGGGCTATTCAAACAGGATGCATACTATTATAATTATATATTATACATTTACAATACTACATCGGACAAGATCATCTTGTATACATACATTTGTAGGAAAAAAAATAAAATTCTAGATAGTTAGTTTTTTGAGATTTAGGGTACCTTTCAAGGGGGTTCGTCTATGGAGCGAGCACGAGTGAGCGAGAAGATTGGGTTATTAGTAACTTACCAGTGTGTGATCGAGGAAGATGCACTCTATGGTGCGAGCACGAGTGAGCGAGCAGATTGGGTTATCAATTACATACATACATTTGTAGGAAAAAAATAAAATAAATTCTAAAGACTAAAAAGTTGGTTTTTTGAGATTTAGGGTACCTTTCAAGGGTGTTTGTCTATGGAGCGAGCACGAGTGAGTGAGCAGATTAGGTTATCAATAACTTACCAGTGTGTGATCGAGCAAAATGCACTAATGAGATTCACATATTTATTAAATTGCCTATATTTTTTTATAAAAGCAATTTCATAGATCATGTAACACTTAAAATATACTAAGGGTATTATTGAGGCAAGAAAAAAATAACATTATAATGCTAGTTAGGAGAATCTAAAACACATTACATTTCATGATGATGTCAAAAAGTTGAAATTTCTACCATATGGAGATGCCTATACTCATAGTGATATACTGTATATTCTTGGTCAACCAAAAAATACTACATCATCAAAAGAGGCAATGGAACTCTGGCCTAATATGAAGTAGTAGGGTAGCTCATATCTTTTGTGGTGAGCATGTCCTTCAAAACATGTTGAGCTATTTTTGCTTCATGGATGTGCATATGGTTATTCACATCTTGCCCAAGCACCATCAAAAACACAAAATATGCAAGATATGTCTTCGTGTTGTTTACCCTTTCCAATAAATGCACCACATGAACATAAGGGTTGCTTTAAATGGTGGCAACCCCTTCTCATCAGCATCCTTTGTTTTTAGACAAAAAATTTCTTTGACACCAACTTTGTATACAACTCCACCAACAATGTCTGCTTTCATGTCCAATGCTTGCTGAATCTATTCAAATGCTACTTTAGATATACCTCTTCTATAAGGAAACTTATGGCTTTCTGTCTCCCAAGAAGGTCATTGTCACCATGTGAAGTTGTGGATGTTGTGAGATCCTCCAGTGATTTACTAATATTAAAACCTTCACAAATAAGATTTTGTGCTTCCCCAATTTTCAAGGATGTGCCCTTTGCAATGGGAAATACATCATGACTAGTAGGGGATGGATGTAAAAACATAGTTTGAATCTTCCATGTATGTCTAACATCATTATTGTAGAAATAGCACATCTTATCTTTTGTCCATTGTGACTGTAAACAAAATATGAAAAGCATGATAAAGCATCTTATCTTTTGTCCATTGTGACTGTAACAAAATATGAAAAGCATGATAAAGCATCGAACAAAATATGAGAAGCTTAAGACCTTCACGTAGAGGATGATCATGGGGTCTCATCCTTGACACTCACACACACCTTCTTGTGGGGTGCTTTGAGTACAGCCTCCTTAAGATGAGGTCCACAAATGGGGCAATCATAAAATCCACTTGTAGACCTACATGGCATGATTAAACAAATAGAAATTGAGAGGGATTTATGAAAGTTTTGTTTCTAAGGAATGATCAATTTCTTCAAGCTCTAGTGTAACCTTCCGTTTTTCTTTTTTTCTCCTCTACGCTACCTGCTCCATGTTGTGGAACGTGCCTGCAAACCCACATGCATCTCTTCAGACATCTCCATCCACCACTCTAGCACCATAGTAGCCACAAGAGGTGGCTGCCCTGCGTGAGCAGCTGCAAAAGTAGACGGAAAGGCGGACGATGGGTGGAGAAAAGCAGTCGAAGGGCAACGTAGAAGAGCAAACGCCAGCAGATGCGCTGTCACACATCCCCGACCTGACGATGTTTTAAAGGCGATTTCTCTCATAACTTATCTTTTTTAATTAGAGATTGCATTTATTATCTATTTGCTTTCATTCTAATTCTTATCCACTATGTTTTCTATCAAAGGATGAAATGGAACAAAAAGTGGATGACAAAGGACATAGATGATGAGGCCAGACAAAAGGTCATAAGAGAGGTAGAGATGTTATAGAGAGGAAAAGCATGGAAGTATGCAAGGCTCACAGATCCTCAAAATGGTGAGTGTTATTGGCATGCTTTGCTCTCTCTACCGTGGTATGAGCCAATTAACCACATGGCCACATAGGAGAAATGGAACATGATTGGTGCAACATGTATTAAAGATGAAGAGACGGCCTTTCGTGATGGGGATGCTTGATAATTCTCAATCTCCTTATACGTACCTTGGAGTACTTACCTAATAACAAAAGGAAGATACGAGGTTTATGATTTTTCCTTTATTACCAATAAATGTAACTCAACATTCTTAAATATATGCATGGGATCTAGTAGATTATTTATTATGTCCCCAATAAGGTAGACAATGAAAGATAGCCATTGCATCCCAAAACGAGGCCTCTCATCACTATCCACTACCCATATTTCTCTCTAATTTGGGACTTTCACTGATGGTGGCTTCATGTGAATAAGACCTTCACGTAGAGGATGATCATGGGGTCTCATCCTTGACACTCACACACACCTTCTTGTGGGGTGCTTTGAGTACAGTGCCTTAAGATGAGGTCCACAAATGGGGCAATCATAAAATCCACTTGTAGACCTACATGGCATGATTAAACAAATAGAAATCGAGAGGGATTTATGAAAGTTTTGTTTCTAAAGAATGATCAATTTCTTCAAGCTCCAGTGTAACCTTCCGTTTCTCTTTTTTTCTCCTCTACGCTGCGTGCTCCATGTTGTGTAACGTGCCTGCAGACCCACATGCATCTCTTCACACATCTCCATCCACCACTGTAGCACCATAGTAGCCACAAGAGGTGGTGCCTTCTCACACTCCACCCCTTGACGTAGTGCTTTGCCCACAACCCATGCTTCAAACCTTAATACTCGTGGTGCCTCCTCACACTCCTCCAATTGATATTTTTAAATGAAACTTGAGTAATTAAAAGAACGTGTGAATGGCTTTAAAGGAAACATCTAACCATTTGTCCATAGGATGCTCTCCTCATTTTGTATGTAATGGTTATTTCTCTATAGCAATCAAGTGCAATTTTTGCCCTATCATGTGTGTTGATGAGAAACTCTCATGATGTCATTAGGGACTCCGTGGATTAAACCTTAAAAATTTCTCGACAACTCAAAAAGTCAAATTGAGTTTTTTTTTTTTGGGAAGCTTTTGGCATTATGCATTATGTGGGGCTCATTTTAGATATTTTACTAAAAGGGGCACACAAAGTTAGCCTTTAGGTTTAAAATTTTGTTCTATGCAAAATTAGTTTTGAGGTTTGAGAACCTTTTTTCAAAAATGCAAATAAAAAAATAATAAAATTATTATTATCATCGAAGTTATACAAAAAAAATTATATAATAATAATTTTGGGGCGATATACACCAAGCATTTGACGTTACGCTATAACTATCAAAATGTATGAAAATACAAATTAGGATTGTATTTATCGTACAAAAGATGTTCAAACTAATGGCGATTTTTTTATTGAAATAAAAAATGTAAATGCAATGTGCATGAGCTTGCATGTCGAGTAACGGAAAACGCCCAAACAATCGTGCAAAGGACGTGGGATTTGCAAAACTTTTCATTAATACAAGCTCTAATTAGGACAAAAAATGGAGAAATTAACTCCCTAAATTATGGATCTAGCATATGTCCATATTAATAATAATGCCTTTCATTTATCTCCATATGAATTTTGCACCATTAATTAATACACATTAATAATAATTAGCAATGTTTTGATCCAGCCCCCCCTTGATATAGACCAAGTGGGCTTAGCTTCAACCACAGCTTGCATTTATGATTATGGGCTTAGCTTCAACCATAGCTTGCATTTATAAGCCAGCTATTTTCCTCTTTTTTTTTTTTTTTTTTGGCAATTTTGCCAGATTTCTGAGCATACATTTAATCTCTTGTATCCAATCCTCATCTTTGCCAAGGCTTTGGAGCATAGGCTAGAAATTTTTCCAATCAATTATCATCAGTTTTGGCAAGGCTGAGCATAGACTTAATCAATCCTCATCTTTGCATAGGTGTTGAGCATAGGCTATAAATTTTCCTAATCAATTATCATCAGCTTTGGCAAGGTTGTTGCACTAACCAAGTTATAATTATGGGCTTAGCTTCAACCATAGCTTGCATTTATAAGCTAGCTATTTTCCTTCTTTTGCAAGGTTTCTGAGCATAGATTTAATCTCTTCTATCCAATCCTCATCTTTGCCAAGGCTCTGAACATAGGCTAAATTTTTTTTTTTCCCAATCAATTATCATCAGTTTTGGCAAGGCTGTTGCACTAATTGGTTGCACATGGATCATACATGGTGACATTCCCTGGATATGATTGTCTAGAGGCTTGATTTGAAAGATGCAAAAACACAGTGCAAAGCCCCATGGCCTTTTGCACAAGAGGTGCTGCTGCTGGATCTTGGGCGTGATTATACTATGGTGGGTGCTTTGCATTCTCCACTTTTCATCAAACCCCAACCAATTTGCACAGAGGCTTTCATCTTTCCAATCATCATCAACCCAAGCCTTGCATAGCAGCTTGGAATTGCCCCCAACAAGGCCCTTATCTAGTGCATTTTCAACCTTTAATGATCAACCAGGTGATGATCACGATGACAATTCTAATGCTTGTGATGGCAAGTATATATACATGCATCACCTGCCAAGAGAGTACAATGAGGACTTGTTAGCAAGCTGCAGGCAGCTTAGCCCATGGAAAGGCATATGCAAGCTCTCTAGCAATGGTGGACTTGGGCCCCAATTAGAGGATAATAAAGGCAATATTGTTTCGGGAGACGGGTGGTTCGCCACTGATCAATTTTCATTAGAGCTGATATTTCACAACAGGATGAAGCAATATAAGTGTTTGACAGAGGATTCAAGCAAGGCAGCTCTTGTGTATGTGCCCTTCTATGCAGGCTTGGACATTTCAAGGAATCTATGGGGGGCTAATGTGAGTGTGAGGGATAACCTCTCAAATGCTCTTGCAGATTGGCTGGGAAGGCAGAAGGAGTGGAGGGTGATGGGGGGGAGAGACCACTTCATGGTGTGTGGGAGGATGACATGGGATTTCAGGAGGTTAACTGATGCAGAGAGTGATTGGGGCAACAGGCTTTTACTACTAGATGTGACGCAAAACATGTCAACTTTGTTGATTGAGAAGAGCCCATGGCATTACAATGACTATGCAATACCTTATCCCACATATTTCCACCCATATAAACACATTGATGTGATGGAGTGGCAAGACAGGGTGAGGCTTCACCCAAGGCCATCTTTGTTCTCATTTGCAGGGGCTCCTAGAGAGGAGATGGAGCAATCAATAAGGGGGGAGATCATAGAGCAATGCAAAGGCTCAAGGCTATGCACTTTATTAGAGTGTGATAAGGGGGAGAGCAAGTGCCACTCTCCTCTCACTTTGATGAGCTTGTTCCAAGAGAGTGTGTTTTGCTTGCAACCCCAAGGGGACTCTGCCACTAGAAGGTCCATCTTTGACTCCATGGTTGCTGGCTGCATCCCTGTGTTTTTCCACCCCGACTCAGCCTACATCCAATACATTTGGCACCTCCCACAAAACCATAGTGATTACTCTGTCTTCATCCCTCAAAATGACATCAAGAGTGGCCTTGCCAACATTGAACACATCTTGAAAACCATCCCTCCCCACCATGTCTCCCACATGAGAGAAAAAGTAATTAGCCTAATCCCTAGACTAATCTATGCTAATCCCACATCTACATTGCTCTCACCTGATTTTGAAGATGCCTTTGATGTGGCTGTACAAGCTCTCATTCGCATGGTGGGGGAGCTTAGAATTAAAGAGAGACAAAATGAGGTCATGTCAAAGCTTGCTGCAAGCAAGTAAAAGCCATCCAGAAAGCCTCATTACTTCCTGTAATCATAATTTCATACATCCACTTTGCTTGGTTAATTTTTTAAAGGAGACATTTAGAAGAAGCCACATTGGAAATGTTTACACGTGCCAACATGATTCAGAATTTTGGAGATTTCAACAAGTACAGGGACTATCTATTCACATGTTTCCATGCGCGTTTGGCTTTGTTCTTGTTTAGAAGGGCTCAGTGGCACCTCTGTCAAAATTGATGTGATTTGCTTTATGGTGTTACAAAGTGTATGCATATGGATATATAAATGTGTTACAGTGGGTGGGGTGTGTGTGTGTGTGTGAGAGAGAGAGAGAGAGAGAGAGAGAGAGAGAGGAGTGATATATATATATAGATACACACACACACACACACACACACACACACACACACACACACACACACACACACACACACACCTTGCTCTTCTGTGTGGCACCTCCCATAAGCTTCCAAAAGCTCTCAAATTGGTCCCCATTCCAAGAACAACAAATGCCCAATTAATGGTTGAAAAAAGTGCATTGTTTGAGAAAACAAGATAATGTGGCTTCACCCTTTGGGTTGATTTTGGAATAATAATTTGGTGTAGTTTTCTTTTTCCCCTCAAAGCACCATGTGGAGCATCATGTGATATCTTTCCCCTCAATTCCTATTCTAAATCCTCCTATGACACCACCCTACTCCAACACCCTATACTACCTGCATTGCCAACCCAACTCCTCATGCTTCTTACACCCTACTCTAAAACTCAAGAGAAAATGGGTGATGATGGGAAAGATCTTGAAAAGTTACACAATGTAGTCGCTCATTCCGTGATGACCAAAAGGCAAGAAGAAAGGAGTGTTTTAATTGTAATTGGAGGGAATGAGACTTGCAGAAGGATAAGATTAGGTACCAAGGTCTGATCCCTAAAAGGTACTCTTGCACATCTTTGTAGCTCTAAGACGCAGAAGGATATGCTTAAGTATCAAGGTCTGATCCCTAAAAGATCAGGAGATCACTCCTTTGGGTATGTTCAGAGGTTGGAGACCTTGGATGGAGAGCAGATAGCTCTAAGAAGCAGAAGGATAAGGTTAAGTATCAAGGTCTGATCCCTAAAAGATCAGTAGACACTCCTTTGGGTATGTTCAGAGGTTGGAGACCTTGGAGGGAGAGCAGATATAAGGAAACATCAATGAAAGTAGATTAAAAAAGGTAATACGTGATGATCAACACCAAAATTGAAGATAACAAAATGAGATAGAGCCTCACGCCTTGATCTAATCTTGGTAGAGCTGGAGGAAAGAGCAAGTGACAAGCCAAGTCTGCTAGAACCTAGGTATATCCTTGATTATCTTGTGACCTACATGTAGTGTACAAAAGCATGATTTTTTTTATAAAAAGGAACACTCTGAGGAGGTGTGCTTCTATGATTTTGCTTCTTTCAGTTTGGGGATATGCTTTTGCACTTCTTGTGTCAAGATATCAAAGAGCACTGATTTTTCTTTTGGCAAAAGTTGCAAGTATTTGTATAATCTATGGCTACAAGTATTTGTATACTGTAGGGCTACAAGTATTTGTATAATCCAGTATCTTTGAATTTTTCATTTTTCAAGGAATTTGAAAAACTTTGAGCAATATTGTTTACTACTAGTATTTGTTATACAATGTCCCACGTTTGAAAATTGGGAGAATTGAATTAAGTAGTCTATGATTTCAAAAAAGCTTGAAAAAACACTAGTCACAAGGTAGAAGGATATCTTATCAAAATTGAGTGCCAAAGTATCTTGTAATGGGACATCTCACTCAAAGCTTTAGTTGATAGATTCTTTAAATTGAAATCGAAAAGCTATTTTTCCCCCTTTTTGCTAATGTTAATTTTTTTTTTTTGTTGGAGGACTTTCAGACGAAAAAGTCAAAGACCAAGTTCATGAATCTAAAACAAGTTGCAAATACCCATTTGGAAAAGGGGTAGCTTGCATCTTAAACAACTAAAAGGTAGCTTGCATCTTAAACAACTATTATCCTACAGGCTACTCGCTCTCCAAATTCTAAGGATACCAAGCATCTTGCATAGTGCCATAGGTCAAACAGAGTGATCGGCAACAAGTAACGCAACAACCAAGTTAGTGACCTTGACACATTTGTGGCTCCCATTTGTGTCCAAGGTCATTCAACTGACTTCATCAATTTATTAATAGAATTGTATGGAGCCTTACTTAAATTTATCTATGCTTGGGGATATTTTTAAAATAGCACTTGATTGAGCTTGGCCTTCCAACTGGTGAGTTGATATTGTGGCATGGTGCATGGGGTGTTTGAGCCTTGTGATTGATTGGTGGTGCCACAAGAGTTGGTACATGGATCCTTTGGGGATTTGGCACTATAGGTGGCTCTTATTTGATAAAAGTGGGAATGGGTAGGGCCATTGGTGTTGCCTCTTGAAGCGTGGTACTCGGCGGATCTTCCGACCTCTTCGGAGGTGGTGGGGCAAGTCTTGAGTAGAGGTGGTAGGCACAACTCTCCATTTTTGCATAGGCCTTGGGAGGACCTCGGGGGGGCCTAAAAGATAAGGAATCGTGCATGGGGTTGTAAAAGGACCGAGATTTGAGTTCAAGTTTGCTTGGGGAGAGGACAGACCTTAAAAGACAAGTATCTGAGTAAATTTTGACAAAACTTGACTCTCCTGCAAGATCATTGTATACCTTCATAAGGTCAGAAAAATCTGAATGTATGAATTGAGAGATTTGAAAAGGAATAATAGTGAAGAAGGACAAAGACTCTCCTGCAAGATCATTATTTACCTAGAAATATCTAGAAATATCTTCAATATGTCCCTTTGGCAATAATCGCATGGCCACGATACGTGCCACTGGGGATCCATGCAGTTTAGACTGTTTATGAAACTACAGAAAGCACTCTCCTATTCTCAGGATATGCTGGGAAACTGATGTAGCTTAAACCAAATCAACTAGGAGAGGCTTCACTCCCTTATCTAAAAGGCTGCCCAAAAATTAAATCACACAACATAGCATACAAGCAAGCAAGCTGGTGAAACCCAAAAAATGTACAGATCCTTCCTCGCAAGGGCACAAGGCATAGGCATGAAAATAGTCACCGAACTCTTGCTATTGAAAGGACGAAATGGATAAAGTTGGATTGCATTCCCTTGCTAAAACCGAGGGCATTTGGTCCATTAGGTGTGGCCTGAAATTGACAAATACACCCTTGGGATACAATGAACTATTGTCTAGTCATAGATCAGTCTCACATTGAAGAGTTTTTCTGATTCTAATCAAGCTTGCACAAGATTGGGCCGCCTTTCAGTTTTTCACAAAAGAGACTTAGTGCTTTTAGTAGTTGAACTGAAGGTTTATCTAGAGGACTCCTATCTAGGGTTCCTCCGTTATCCCTACTGTCCCCACACTGATGAGTGGAAAGCATGCACTCGCTCTCTTGAGGAGTGTTTATTGCGCATGATCTTTCTTTCAAGAGACTGTAGAACCTTCTTTCAAATTGCTGAAATCATCAGAGATGTCCCATTCATTAGATAAGGCAGCTTTCTTGGACAGGCATAGATGGGTACATCCAGCATAATTCCTTTAGCTCCTTGTCTAAAAAGACACAACCTTACATAGTTGGCTTAAGTGGTCCTAGCAAGGAGGGGTGTTGCCACGTTCGCCATGCATTTGCAAAAGATATTTAGTGGGCATAGCTCTTAGGCATGCCACATTGAATGAGACATTGAACACTAAAAATAACAGTGTGCTAGGTCATACGTCCTGAACAAGAAAGATTGAAAGCACTTGTTTATACACATTAGTATCTTGGCCAAACATACATGTAAGACTATATACAAAGACTGTCCTAGAGCATTCCTCTACTTCAAAGAAAATCATATCTTGTGCCACAGTGCCAGCACCTCACTAGGAAGTGAGGTCATCCAAGCCCAAAAAATCATATGGTTGGTGTTCAGCAAAACCAGGGTGGCCATATCTCACTGGCTTACAGGGAAACACACTTCCTTTCAGCTCATGGAAAAGCTTCAAGTTGTCCACCAGCTTATGAAAGACTTTGCACCCTGCACACTACAACATATTCACACTCTTTATAGCGTTTTTGACAAGGTCGAGAGAGAATATTTAAGTGAACGGATGAAGCAAAATGAAAGAAGAAAGCCTTTACCTGGACAAATACAGTGCCATCAGTGTACGCATGGGGATTGATTGCACGAGTTGTGCGCTCACCACATACATTACATGTAAATGCTACCCGCATGCGTCTCCGTGGAGACTTGCTCAACATAGGCCACCGATGCTCACTAACTTCATTTATTAGCTGCCCCTCCTCCAGTTCAAATGGGTTTGACGGCCCTTCCAAACCGGAGCCTGTTGTCCACCCTGTTCCAGACGCTGCCCGGAGGACCAAGCCCATAGCCATGTCCTGCATGTACCAATTAAGTCAGTCACGGTACTGAACCTACACTCTAAGAGTGGCATTGGAAAGTGCAAGACATATGATCATAATGAAAACTCACACCTTTGATAATGTCTGAAAACAAGTGTTTGAATTTGCAGTCAAATTATCCTCTTCTTTCTGCATATGTACCAAAGCTTTCACCTCTTCATTTCCATGTAATTCCCATGGATTGCCTGGAAGACCATGGTAAATATGCATGTAAGACATAAAGTTGAAAGAGATAGCGCAGGCAGAAGCATAAATAGTAAACATATGAGAGAGTGCAAAGGAGAGAGAGAGTTGGACAAGATCAGCTTTTATAACAGCAGTAAAGCTTTACAATGGCAATGGCCAGCAACTGAATGTTGAACTATGTGCAAGTGGATTGGATGAAGAAGTGAATAAAGGGGAACTCCTTATATAGTGCCTCAATGAGCTCGCCGACTGCCTCTAGGGCTGGCCGATTGCTCACAAGACAAATAAATAGGAGAAATATAATAAAATGTGAGATAAATAGTAGAAGCCCCAGAACACTGAGATGCACAATTCTAACACCCCCTCTGCAGCTCATAGTGTGCAAGAGTCGGAAGAAGATAAGTCGATGAAGATGCAAC
The DNA here is from genome assembly GCF_041138505.1 of Cibotium barometz. Lineage (NCBI taxonomy): Eukaryota > Viridiplantae > Streptophyta > Polypodiopsida > Cyatheales > Cibotiaceae > Cibotium > Cibotium barometz. Next base: position 16,997,677 of record NC_141064.1, read on the forward strand.
CATGGACCCTCCAGCACCGCAAATACTGGAATCACCTCGGAGAGAGCACCCACCAACCTGTTTCCTCGAAACAAGATGCCACCACGAACAGCAAGGCACTTTGCTTGGCCACGAATTCCTACACAAGTGTGCAGTGAACTCCAAAAATAGATGATGAGCTGCTGGACATCCAGCGCCCATAATCCCCAACAATGGACGGAACACATCACGTCCTAAAAGCCTCGAACAATGAACTTGGAACAGATCCAATTCATAATCTCTGCTGTACCAAAGATAACCATGTCTTGCCAGATGTCTAATGCTTGGAACTCTGAATCACGGTCCCCATGCACCAGTAAGTGGAGCTGTAATCAGCTCCCTCTCTCGCCCACAAGCCTCTTCTGGCTGGAAGCACATGGGAGGAAACTGCATGTGTACTAGAGAAGCACACCATCTAGGGTCTCCTGAGCCAGAAGCGCCCTGGGAGCCCTAGAAGTGGTACTAGAATCTGTATCACTATCCTGTGTCGTGTCTTTGCCTTTTCTCTGAGATGAAGCCTTGCCCTTGGTCTTGTCCTTCTTCTTGGACAAACAATCCTTGGACAGATGTCCTCTTTTCCTGCAAGAAAGGCAGCGACTCCGATCTTTCTTTTGAACTGAGGAAAGTGCCTAGTCACAACTATTGACTGACACCTTCAACTTACCTTTCTTTTGAACTGAGGAAAGTGCCTGGTCAGAACTGTTGACTGACACCTTTAACTTACCCTATTAGATGAGAACGGACTCCTCCTCCAAAAGTAGGGGGCTAAGGTCATCAAAAACCAAGTGAGTGGATGTGACCTAGCATCGCAAAGATCGAGAAATAACATCATAGTCTGGAGGAAGCTTGGTGAGGATAAGAGCAGCCAGCTGAGAAGAGGACAAAGCAACACCCATAGCCAGTAACTGGTCACGGATAACCTTGACCTTCATGAGAAAAGACTGCATGGAATTGCCTTTAGGAAATAACAAACCGTAGAGCTGCCCCTGCAAGGTAATTGCCCTCATCGATGAATCTCGTGCAAAGAGATCCTCTAACTTTGACCATACCTGATGAGCAAAGGAGAGAGTTTGCACTGCTAGTCACCTAGATGAATCCAGGAACATGCCCAAATTCACCTTATAAGAAAGTGTAATTTATAACCTCATGGTAGTCATCCACAAGACAATAAACCAGTCTTATCAAAGTCTGGCTGTCGAAGAGCTGTGTGAGTCCATTATATTTGGTACTAGCAACACTCCATTGTAGAAATCATGGAATTGGGCACATGGACAAGGGTTGAGGACAGCCCAAATCTGGGGTCCTCCATGACAAGTTGGCCTGCTCAAGAAGGCAAGAGTATGGGGCATGTCTTACTCATCATTGCTCTTGCCCGTTTAACACCTCCAAGGGAGGTCAGCAGCAGCACGTTTGAAGGATCCATCTGCAGCCCATAGAAGACCTAACACAAGGCATCTTCCACATGTTACACTTGGTATTCCTGTACGGTAAGAAAAAGCATTGGTGCAGAACATCCTCGATTAGAGGAATCCAATATGCTCAAATCGTCATAACTTTCCAAGCCACACATTGGTTTTGGGATGCCTTAGTCACAAGCAAGAATCGGTTGATCTAGACTGCTGGAGCGCAAAGCAATGTAGACTGCCCATGAAATGTAAACACCAAATCCCCTGTCCTTATTGGATCACCCCTTGTGTGCTTAAAAACAGGACTCTCTTATGACATGAAACACCATCTATCTCAATTACATGAAAACAGTAGGCAGCATATTCCAACAGGCCATCTTAATTATCCATGAATTAACGTTATAATATTGTGAAGAGCCTTAGTAGTCACCTTTCATTGATTAACAAGACACTGAAGAAAAATCTCACCACCCACAACATAATTGATCTGCAGATTCTCTTAACTATGGGTGCTACAAAGATACTTATTCAATTAACATAATTTCATGTGCTTGTGGTGGCAAGATGGTTGTACTGTGACATTAACGACGATTATGATGATGATGATCATTATGATTATGATTATGATGACAAGGTCGACGATCATGACAGCAACGACAACAATGATAATGTCGTGCAAAATTACCTAGGGGTGATGCAGAATTCATGTCCTATGTAAACAGCAATAGAGAAAAAAATTACGGCAAAATTAGCTAAGGGTATTGTAAAATTCATGTCATATGTAAACAGTAACACAGAGATAAACGAACCAGGAGATGACGACGGGTAGCTGTCGGTGAAATCCTGAGACTTTCTGGTGGCATTAACAGAGGACCAACCGAATTTGGGAGCTTCGAAGGGGGAAAACGGACCAGAGACGATTTTCTCTGCTCCGTTGATGGCCTGGCAACAGTAGGGCAAGCGGGCAGGCGAGTAAGGCCTGGAAGTGCCGGAAGACAGGGTGGCCACGGCGCCGGCGAGGGAGTGTGAAACCAGGATGCGCTCCATAATCTGCCGATCAAGGATTCTCTGTGAGACTAAGCCTGCGTGATTCAGGTAAACAGAAACCCCCGCCCCTCTCTCTCTCTCTCTGTCTCTCTCTCGCTACACAAGATATTTCGATGTATATATCATTGGGGATGTGGCGTGTATTGACATAGTGCCAATTTTAACATGCTTTTACGTCCTCAAAACTCCCTAGATTTATTCTAGTATACTAGTGGGTTGACCCGTCCTTAACCGGCAAGAGTATTCTTGCATGTATAAAAACAAAGGGTTCATCGTAAATTAGTGTATGTATGTATATATATATATTCAATATTTTGTGCCAAGCAAGAAAAATAAATAATGCCACTATATATAAAAGCAAGTCAAAAGCATACATTTGCTTATCCAAATGTTTTAAAAAATAAACAGGAACTCCTTCAGCCATCTCAACAATTTGAACCACCTCTTGAGCAATGATGGAGCACTCCCTTTTATGGATCTACATGGTAGCTTAAGCTCAATGCAAGTAGATTTATACACATGAATTCGATATTACCAAAGAGAGTAGCATCACTGTGAAAGATTGCACAGAAAGACAACATAGATTGCACATGTCACATCTTTGTATCTTTTCAAATGCTTACTTCATTGGTGCATAAATATCTATGAATGTAGTCTCTAGCATACTACACAGGGACGGACGGCGGTACGGACGGTGGCACAACAGGGCATACGCTACACAGAAATACGTGACGTCTGTGGAGCACCCCGGGGGTTTATATAGCTGAGGGGTGAGGGCACGGGCGCTGCGCAAAGCAAGGACGAAAGGACGGTGTACCTTCAAAGGCTATGGATCAGTGGCCTGCATGGGTCTAGGGGAAAGGTACGGTGTCGGTTGTCCGAGAAAGGAGTGGTACGCATGTACCTTATCTGGTCTGAGGCAGCATGGGTGTCCACGTAAGGGTACGCGTGGACCATACAGTGGGCGACCGTCCTTTGGTTCTTGTGCGGTCATTGTACGGGCACCCTAGTAAGTGTGTACGGACCAAATTTTGGGGTGGGGTACCCAAATTTGGGGTGTCCGCCTCGATTTGCATGCCAGACCGCCCCGGGGGGCGAAATTTTTTTTTTTTGTCCGGGAGGTTCTCTTGGTCGCAGGGGTTCAGACCGTTCGTCAATCGGACGTGCGGTCGTGCATTTATTAAGGTTTAAAGGTCGCCGTTTTTTAACTAAAATGATTGAAATTAGCGTATAGGCTTGATCCGGTGTCCGTTTTGGATGTTGTAAAATCCTATATTAGGGTAAAATCGCACGCAGATTCCAAATTTGGGCTCAAAATTTGAAGATTCTAAGTAGAAATGACTCAAATAATAAAATCATTGATATTTATACCATAAAAACTCATAATTACATGGACATTTCTTTATTAGTGAAGATGGGTACGTTACATCCTTCCCCCCTTAAAGAAATCGAGATGTCCTCATCTCGTCATGAATTGGGGATAATCCTTTAAGAGTGTAGCTTCATCTTCCCAGGTTGCATCCTCTTCAGGGTAATCTTTCCATTGAACTAGATGTTCTACAAGAGTTCTATTTCGGAGTTGCCTTTCCCTAGAATCTATGATGCTACTGGGCTATAATTCAAGGACTCCTTGAGTAGGGATTACAACTTGTTCATCATCAAGAATATGATCGAGACTGGGGACATATGGTTTTAACAAACTTACATGAAATACATTATGGACTTTGATATGGGCTGGGAGTTGGAGTTTATAGGCACTTTTACCTAGATACTTGATAACTGTATAAGGACCACAATACCTAGGGTTGAGCTTCTTATATTTCCCGAGTGATAGAGAACTTCGTTTGGGTTGGACTCGTAGAAGAACTCTGTCTCCTTTCTTGAAGATCCTTTCAGACCTCTTGTTGTCAGCATAAAGCTTTTGTCGAGATCTTGGGCAGCTTTAATATCCTTTTGGATTGCCTTGGTTTGTTCCTCCATTTCTTCGAGCATTTTCCTGGATGCCTCAACTCTTATGGGTGGATCAGAGAAATTTAGAGGAGACAGGCATTCTTGTCCATAGAGTGCCTTGAATGGTGACATTCCTATGCTTTGATGATAAGATGTATTGTAGGCAAATTCTACCAGAGGAAGGTATTGAATCCACCTTCTTGGTTCCCGTCCACAATATGCTCTGAGAATGTCTTCAATTACTTGATTGACTCTCTCAGTCTGGCCATCGGTCTCTGGATGGTAAGCTGTGCTAAAGCAAAGTTGAGTTCCCAGGGCTTGAAATAAAGACTGCCAGAATTTTGAAGTGAAATCAGAATCCCGATCACTTACTATCCCTTTTGGGAGACCATGAAGTTTGAGGACTTCCTTGATGAATATTCGAGCAACATCAGAAGCTTTGAAGGTCTTCTTTGCTGGTATAAGGTGAGCTACTTTGGTAAGTAAGTCCACTACTACTACTACTACTAGATTGGAGTCATATCCTCCTTGAACAGTGGGGAGACTTGTGACAAAATCCATACTAATGCACTCCCACTTCATTTGGGGAATATCTAAGGGTTGAAGTTTTCCAGGCATCTTGACCCTTTCAGCTTTGATCCTTTGGCATGAGAGACATTGCTTGTACCGAAGCACATCATTTTTCAAGCCTGCCCAATGAAAGCTCCTTCTTACAGCATTTAATGTTTTTGCATAACCTGGGTGTCCTGCAACAACAGGGCTATCATGAGCTTTATGGAGGATTAGTTTCTTTAAAGCAGGATCCTTAGGGATACATAGCCTGTGATTGAAGTAGAGGCTTCCTTCATGAGTGGAGTATCCCTTGATTAGATTCTTCTCTTTCTCTGAATGTCCCCCTTCTTCTACTAATTTTTCATCCTCTGATAATCTGGATCATGAGATGAGACTTCTTCCACCTTGACCAGTATGGGATTATTTGGCATTGAAACTGCATTCAAGAAAGATTTGCGGCTAAGTGCATCTGCTACCACATTATCTTTCCCAAGGCGGAATTTGATGTCGAAATCATATTCTTGTAGAATTTCAATCCATCTCCTTTGTCGCATGTTGAGGTTAGGCGGTGAAGATCCACTTTAAGACTTTTGGGGTCAGTTACAAGCTGGAATTTGCCTCCCAAGAGATAATGTCTCCATAATTTGAGGTAATGAACAACTGCTAAGAGCTCCAAATCATGGGTGGCATAGTTTGCTTCATATTGCTTCATTTGCGGGAAGTTTAAGCAACTGGTCTTCCTTCTTGGCCTAAGACACCACCAAGTGCTAGACTACTAGCATCGGTAACCACTTCAAATTCCTTGGAGAAATCAGGAAGCTTTAAGATTGGGGCAGAAGTAATAATGACTTTCAGCTGATCAAAGCTGTTTTGATGGATTGGCAACCACACTATTTTGCAATCCTTCTTAAGAAGATCCGTCAAAGGTGCAGCTACCAAGGTATAATCTTTGATAAAAATCCTATACCAACCCGTGATTCCCAAAAATCCACGAACTTCAGGAACTGATTTAGGGGGTGGCCATTCTAGAATATCCTTGACCTTGGCAGGGTCTACTGAGATGCCATCTTTGGAGACGATGAATCCAAGATACTCAATTTGATGAGTAAAGAAGGTACATTTGCTCTTCTTGGCATAGAGTTTGTGTCTGCGCAGCAATTACAGAACTCTACGCACATGCTCCTCATGCTCTTCCATTGATTTGGAGTAGATTAAGATGTCATCAAAGAAAACAAGCACAAATTCATCCAAGTAAGGATGGAATATATCTTGCATTAGGCGGTTGAAGGTTGCAGGAGCATTGATTAACCCGAATGACATTACAGTAAACTCATAGTGGCCATAACGGGTATTGAAGGCTGTTTTGGGTATATCTGCTTCCTTTACTTTGATCTGATAGTAACCAGACCTCAAATCTATTTTTGAGAAGACTTTGGCCCCATGAAGCCTGTCAAGAAGTTCATCGATGCGAGGGATAGGATACTTATTCTTGACAGTGACTTGATTTAGCCCTCGATAATCTATGCAGAGGCGGAGAGTCCCGTCCTTCTTTTTTTGGAAAAGAACAGGTGCTCCCCCCACGGAGAGCTACTGGGGCGTACAAATCCTTGTTCAATGAGTTGGAAAAGTTGCTCCTTAAGTTCAATGGCTTCAGGAAGGGACATTTTATAGGGAGTTTTTGAGACGGGTTGAGCTCTAGGGATCACCTCGATTTCATGGTCGACTTCTCGAGGAGGTGGTAACCTTGTAAGCTCATCAGGGAAGATGTCAGAGAATTCTTGGAGCCAAGAGGGTTCTGTTACCATACTAGGTTCAATGACTTTGTTGAGTTTGACTAAGAAAACTTGCTGACCCTTACGTGTTCCCTTGAGAAGATGTTTTGCCTTGACTACCCTAGACTTAGGTTTTCCTGTGATCCCCTAAACAGATATTACTTGGCCATGCTCATTTTCAAAAGTGATACTCCCCTGGTTACAATGAATGCTAGCTTTGTTTGCAATTAACCAATCCATCCCAAGGATTCCATCATAAATTCCTAGTGGCAAGACTCTAAAGTGACCATGAGTTTGCTCATTACCCAGCTCAAAATCAAGGTTTCCTATAGAGTGGCGAGATACTACTTCTTTCCCACTGGCTAACTCTACAATCATTTTTCTAGCTGTTTTTTGACTCAAGTTTAATTTTTGCAAGCACCTAGGAGAAAGGAATGAATGGGTACTGCCACAATCAATCAAAAGCTAAAATGGCTTACCGTGATGAGTGCCGGGGGTTTGGATTACACCAAATTGTTTATTCGGACCTTGGTGTTCTACTGCCGCATGGACGGTGGCACGCTCTTCTTCAGCCGTTTCCAAGGTCGGTTCTTCACTTATAACACAGGCAGTTCTAGCAATTGCTCCTCCGCGGCCTCTGCCACCACGGCCACTGCCTCTTGCACCTTGGTGGGTAGGGGTTCCACGGCCTTGATTTCCTCTGTTACCTTGGGGAAACGATGTTGCCATCTTGGGACAGTTAGCTCTAAAGTGTCCCGGCTCATTGCACTCAAAACACAGATGGCCTTCTCTGGAAGAAGCAACATACGAGCGGGGGGCAAAAGAGTTGCCTTGTCACCCTCTGTTGTAGTAGGGGAAATTCTGTTGAGGTTTCTTGTAGGGTTGATCTCTAAGGTTTGCCTCAGGGTAAGATCTCTTTTGATTCTTTGGTTTGTTAGCCTTCATTTCTTTCACAAGGGGTTTGGCTCGTATGAGAGCATCCTGTAATGTGCTTGGCCTCATTGCTTCAAGGCGGGAATCTAGGGGTTCATTTAGCCCTTGGCAGAAACGAGCCACTTGCTGGGAAGTAGTCATAGCTGGGGCATACTTCCGAAGGGTAATAAATTTGGAATAGTAGTCCTCAAGAGTTAAGCTGCACTGTCTAAGACTAAAAAACTCATTCATCTTTATGGATTCATGGGATGGAGGAAGATATCTTTCCATGTTTGAGAATGCTCGGTGACTTCCTTGTCACGGCACCACTGTTTCCACCAGAGTTTAGCATCTCCAATGAGGCGAAACCGTGCGAGCATAGACTGATTTGCTGCTCCAGTACCGGCAGCAGAGAAATAATCGTCCATCGCCTCAATCCAGACTTCAACATCCTTCTCAACCTTTGAACCTTCTCCTTTAAAGGAGGGAGGTTGCATTTGCTTGAGCAGGAGCTTCTTCTCCTGGGTATCGGTGTAAAGCGCATTGGGAAGTGGAGGGTGGTCGTCCTGGCCATCATTGTAAAAACAATTTTAAGATTACAAGATTCATATTTGCACAATGCTTAATTTTTGGAGAGTAAAACATTGAAATCATTTTATTTCCAAATATTTACAAGGACAAGTTTTATTACAAAGATCTGAGACTAATATAATTAGTCTTATTTGACATCAAGGGGAATTCCTAGGCTTGACTATGACATAAGGGTAGAGCGGTCCACATAGGTGAAATATGGGGGTTCCGCTGTAGTTTCTAAGACTCTAAAAACTGATGGTAAGGGTGGTAAACTCTGGATTGGGGTAGATCCCAACACCGCTACTCTATCATCAGGTAAGACCTGCATCACTTTGTCATACACCCAACGATCCTGAGGTATGCGAACCCTATCTATAGTCACCGAGGTGTCGGCCCTATCTATAGTCACCGAGGTGTCGGCCCTATCTATAGTCACAGAGGTGTCGGCCCTGGGGGTACCGACGAACTAAAATAAGCGGATCATCTTCAGCTTCTCAATCCAACGAATCCGCTTAAGGTCGGTGGTGAGGTTCCCAATCTGATCTGCTCGGATGAAGAAGTATCTCGGCCCACGACTCCAGAAATCTCTACCCCATCCTCTTTGAATACAAGAGAAATGAGGGAGGGATATCTTCTCTAATATCTGCACCATGGTGTCGCGGAACTCGAAATTCAAGGAGTGACTAGCAGTCTCGAAGATGCATTGGAAAACTAGAAATTTGGAGTAGGCATCTTCCTCTTCCTACAGTCATTCAAACATCAATTCAACTTATTTGTTTTAGTAGGATGTCTTTACTAATTAGCATTATGTTAGGTAAAACATTTATTACAAAACAGTCCTTAAACTGCAATTCTTAGGAGCTAAACTTGCTCTGATACCAATTGTAAGGTTCCTCCCTTCTAAAATGGAAGAACACTTAAGATAGTCCGCTAAGTCTTATCTTGGGAAAATTTTCCTATTCATCGACACCTTGACCGTGTAGAGATTCAAGGATACGATTTATAGGTATGACCTAGCTCTATCCCGCAGGGGGAGCGTGATTTTCTAAACATCAAATCACCCATAGGGCAATTGATCATAAATTGGGTAACTACTAGACTTGATTTCTAAGGACAACGCTTTTTTTCTCATCTTATGCAAGGCACAGCCGCTGGCCTAGTCTTCTAGAATAGAGTTGCCCAGGAACCTAACTACCTAACATAGGGCTTTCACTTAATCTGTTGGAAAGCTACCCGACTAATCAGGTCCACCCGTCCGTAGGATGGTGCCATCAGGGCATTCCATCCTCCCACTTTCCACCCTACTCACGCATCAATTTATTTTCTAATTAATCCTACCACACTGTTTGACATAAATAAACATATTCCTTAATTAAGGTCCTTTTTCACAAGGTTCGTCAAAACAGCCTTCTTACACAATACAATCATACCAAAGACAAGATGTAACTATATAAAAAGTTGATACATGAACCAATTCCATACAAGCCAACTGGCTCTCTTATTCTTATTCTGTCGCCCGATGATCTAGAATTTGGCCTTCCAGCCTCTACATGCTAGTAGGTAAAACCCTACGAGACCATACACCTCATCGTTGGCCGCTGGCGAGGACTCAAGCCGGCCTGTCGCCCTCTCAGGCTCCATCGCTCGATCCTCCCGCCCCTCAGAGGGATGTCTGCACACTAGGGTGGGCTTATTTACCGCACTAGCCTGGGCCCTCAGAACTAGGTGGCCTCATAATCTCTCACCTCAATCGGCGATCCTTATTCTCCCAAAGGTATGAGGGATACCTTGGGCTATTCCCGGGCTTTGCTAACGATGCCGCCCGGCTACACAAGCACGGAACGGAGTTAGCGTTGAAGCTAAAAAAAAATCTTGAATTCTAAAGATAACAACTTCAATGCAATTTACTAAATATAGCATTCACAATTCATGAAGACAACAATTTCAATGCAATTTATCGAATACAACATCACATAATTCGTAACTTCATATAACTTTTATGTCGTCGTTTTAAAAGGAAAAGACACCATTCATTAATACTAATTTAAGGAAAAATCTCTTCTTTTGAAAATTAACCAAGCTAACCTGGCCACCGTTTCCTTGAGGGGCTTGAAAAGGGAGGACTGGGAAGCCGCATTGGGCGCATCTTCCCCCATCTCGTTGTTACGTGCTCCTCTTAAGGTAATATTTTATCGTCTTCAAGATGAGGCCATCTTAGGCGTCGCCTTTTAGAGCTCGCTGCTGCGATCGAAACGCTTTAGTCGGATCTGAATTCCGAGCTCGTTTGCTCACCGTATGAGCAAAAGAATATGGCGCACGAATCCTCTCTTGAGTCAAAAAACCCTTACTAAAGTCTATGCAAATGGGGGGGGATTGTGAGATGTCCTTAAGGGCAAAGGGCAAAAACGTGGAGAGGGCTGGGAGGGGTTGCTGCAAGCCTCTTTGTAAGTCTCTTCACACGGGGGGGAGAAGAGTTGACACTGGCACCTAGCAAGAGGAGGAAAATTGGCTTATCTGAAAAGAGCCAAATGAGGGGTTGTGAGAGGGGTGGCTGCAAGGGCGGCTGTACTCGCAGCAAGTACGCTACACAGGGACGGACGGCGGTACGGACGGTGGCACAACAGGGCATACGCTACACAGAAATGCGTGCCGTCTGTGGAGCACCCCGGGGGTTTATATAGCTGAGGGGTGAGGGTACGGGCGCTGCGCAAAGCAAGGACGAAAGGACGGTGTACCTTCAAAGGCTATGGATCAGTGGCCTGCATGGGTCTAGGGGAAAGGTACGGTGTCGGTTGTCCGGGAAAGGAGTGGTACGTATGTACCTTATCTGGTCTGGGGCAGCATGGGTGTCCACGTAAGGGTACGCGTGGACCATACAGTGGGCGGTCGTCCTTTGGTTCTTGGGCGGTAATTGTACGGGCACCCTAGTAAGTGTGTACGGACCAAATTTTGGGGCGGGGTACCCAAATTTGGGACGCCTGCCTCGATTTGCGTGCCGGACCGCCCCGGGAGGCGATTTTTTTTTTTTGGTCCGGGAGGTTCTCCTGGTCGCAGGGGTTCAGACCGTTCGTCAATCGGACGTGCGGTCGTGCATTTATTAAGGTTTAAAGGTTGCCGTTTTTTAACTAAAATGATTGAAATTAGCGTATAGGCTTGATCCGGTGTGCGTTTTGGATGCTATAAAATCCTATATTAGGGTAAAATCGCACGCAGATTCCAAATTTGGGCTCAGAATTTGAAGATTCTAAGTAGAAATGACTCAAATAATAAAATCATTGATATTTATACCTTAAAAACTCATAATTACATGGACATTTCTTTATTAGTGAAGATGGGTACATTACATTGGGACTTATTTATTGACATACCAAAAGCTAACCTTATAGGAAATTGTCTCCTTCTCATGTTAAAAGACAATTGAAGATAAGTAGGTATGAATGCTATCTTGGGAATAAAGAACTTGTCTCTAATGTTTGTACCTTTAATGATTTCTGCTTCTATCACCTTTGAGTGAAATTGCTTGCATATCAATCTGGTACCATTACAAAGTCCCCGTCGCCGAGGATCCAAATTGTGGAGCAGCATAATAGGAGCATTAATCTTTAAAAGCAAGCGGTGAGGAGGGTAACCAACACCCAAGTTTAAACTGTTCAAGTACTCAATTGGATACAATATTACGTCATTCTTGGAAGAAACAACCGAATCTACATTGAGGTATTCTCTTTCAACACCGGGCAATACACTCAAGGCTAGTTCATTGACCTCATCTTCATGGTGTAAGAATAGCACGGTCTTTGAAGAAGCATGCATAATCCTCCACTCTTTGAAGATCTTTGTATACCCATTCTACCAAACTCAAAACGAAGTTCCCATGGATCAACATTCGTGGTGGAATTACCACTATGCCTTGATTGTTTGGATAGCCTAAATAGCTATCTCCAATTCGTAATGTCCATTTGTGACAAATTCTTATTCTATACAATCATAAGAACTCTGTCTAACTCGTATGTTTTGGGTGAGCTTTAAAACATTCACAGATCTCCAAATGTGTGACCGGCATAACGTTGCATTAATAATATCCTCACGCGATCCCTTTGGCACAACCGATAAGATTTTCCTGAAGTCACCACCAAAGAGCATAACTTTCCCACCAAACACTGTATCTTTCAATGTCTTTCAATGTCCTGTTCAATTCTTCATATGCATACCGATGCATCATTGGAGCCTCATCCGAAATGATTAACCTTGCAAGCTTCAACACCTCAACCAATGGGCTGTTAGCTTTGATGCCACGTGCCTAGAATGTGACGCTTCATAATTTTGTATAAATATTTTTCATAAATTTTTGTTGTAGAATGTTTTGTTAGGACATCTAACATGTTTTGACAAAATTTTGTGTTGCGGGAATTTTTTGGTTTTGGTCATTTTCAGGTAGTCATTTTTGTGAGTGATTTTTTATTAGGTGGAATTAGGCGAAGTTTTGTACGGTTTTGTCTATCACGATACTGTAGAATCTTTTCAGGTTCATGTGGTATCTTTGGTGGCTCTATCAAGTCCACCAAAATCTCTGGAGAAACTGCGTTCTCTAACCCGTGAACTGATTTCTTTAGTTTACTGACATGGAAGACAGGATGGACTTGAGAACTCTCCGGTAACTCAAGTTTATATGCTACGTCCCCAATCTTCTTAAGGATTTTAAAAGGACCACAATATCTCGGAGAAAGTTTATCACACTTTCCCGTTTTCAAGGTTTCTGACTGCGTAGGAACCTTGAGGAATACAAAGTCACCTTCTGCAAAGGTCACCTTTCTTCGTCCTTTATCCGCATAAGTTTTAGCGCGATCCTGGGCGCTACGAATGCTCTCACGTGCGGCTTTGAGCATATCATTCATATCTTCAAGGAAATCCTTGACAGATTGAATCTTCTCCTTTTCTAGGCCTACAGCCATCGGAGATCTCGGCGGCTGGAATCCATACATTAACATGAATGGTGTAAATCCAGTCTCGCTGAGTGTTTGGAGCTGTTATAGGCAAACTCCAATAAAAGGGCAAGTACTCTTCCCAATTAGATTGCTTCTTACTAACATAAGAACGCAACATATCCTCTAGAATTTGGTTAACTCTTTCAGTTTGACCATCAGACTCCGGATGATCTGCCGTACTCATACTCAGAGTAGTATCCAACTTTTTGAAGACTTCCCTCCAAAAATGACTGTTGAACTTTCTATCTCTATCCAACACTATCTGCGGGTAGGCCATATAGCTTGTAGAGATGTTCAATAAAGAGTTTTGCCAACTCTGGCGTTTTAACAGTTTTCTTCGTGGCAATAAACTTTGCCATTTTAGTTAACCTGTCCACTACCACCCACACCGAGTCATTCCCTCGACTCGTCTTGGGTAAACCGGTAATGAAATCCATGGAAATGCTTTCCCATTTCCCTTGAGGAATCTCCAGCGGATGGAGTTGTCCTCCAACCTTAAGACGTTCATGTTTATTGACCTGACTTATTGCATTTCAGCACATAAGTCTGGACGTCCTTAAACAAACTAGGCCAATAAAACTATCTTTTTACTAGTGCATAGGTCTTCTGAATCCCAGGATGACTCGCACTTGGACTATCATGACTTTCTTTAAGAATTTGGGCCCGAAAGTCACCAATAGTTGATACACATATTCTACCCTTGTAGAGTAAGTACCCGTCGTCAATGGAGTAATTAGCATATTTCTCCCTCGACGAAGTTTATCACTCCCCTTTGAAGCCGTGGCAGTCAAAGGTGATGAAGGGCCTACGTCAGAACTCTCCGGTTCCAAACTATACCCATAAGACACGTCTAGTCTCTCTGGACTAACTCTCGCTTCCCTTCTCGTTGCACCTTCGGCTAGTCTCTCCGGACTAGCAATACGTGCCAATGAGGGAGGTGGTCGCGTCTGTGAAGAAATGCGTACACGTACAGCATGCCAGATCTCTGTAAAAGATGGATCATGCTCACATAAACCACATAGGGACTCCAAGAAATCATTCTTGAAGACTGTGAAACTAAGTTCATTAATCTGTGGCATGCGACTAAGTGCACTTGCCACCACGTTATACTTACCTTTCTGGTAACGTATCTGAAGGTCAAACTCCTGTAGAATCTCCGCCCACCGAGCTTTTCTACCCTTTAGTTCATTTTGACTTGAAAGCCATTTCAGACTTTCATGGTCCGTCCGGACCTCAAAAGTAGTACCATATAATTAGTGTCTCCACTTTTTCAGTGCATGAACTATCGCTAGTAACTCTCGCTTGTAAGACGAGTAGTTACACTGCGCACTATCTAACTTTTTACTTTCAAATGCAATTGGGCATCCCCTTTGCATTAGTACGACCCCAATGGCCTCATTACTAGCGTCTGTTTCCAAAATAAATGGCTCATTTGGATCCACAATAGTCAAAACAGGTGTAGCTACTACGGTCACCTTGAGCTTATCAAAGCTTTTCTGTTGGGCTTCCCCCCAACTAATGTTTTTTGTTTTTGACCGTAACTGGTCAGTCAACGGGACTGCGATCTTCGCGTAGTCCTTCACATACTGTCGGTAGAACCCCGACATGCCAAGAAAAATCTGCAGTTCCTCGAGATTCTTCGGCGGCGCTGGCCATTTAAGAATAGCCTCTACTTTTTCTGGCTCCATCCGCGTACCATCGGGGCGGATATAATATGGCCAAGATAGTGAATTTCTGTTTCAAAAAATTCACATTTGCTCTTCTTCGCAAATAGTTTGTGCTCTCGCAACAACTCGAACACTAGACGCAAATGCTCTATGTGTTCTTTCTGTGTCTTACTATACACAAGAATATCATCTAGGAAAACTACTACGAATTTTCCTAGATATGGACTTAAAATGCTGTCCATTAGCGTCATAAACGTCGCTGGAGCATTGGTTAGCGGCCCAAATGGCATAACCAAAAACTCAAAATGCCCGAAACGGGTCCGAAATGCTGTCTTCGCAACATCTTCTACTTTTATTGTAACCTGATGATACCCAGATCTCAGGTCTATTTTTGTAAAGTATCTCGATCCATAGAGTTGATCAAACAACTCATCCATGCATGGCATTGGATACTTGTTCTTAATCGTTATCTGATTAAGAGCCCTATAGTCTATGCACATCCGCATAGATCCGTCTTTCTTCTTTACCAGAAGAATAGGCGATGCCCACACGGACTTGATCTTAATCGTTATCTGATTAAGAGCCCTATAGTCTATTTTGGATTTCGGTGTCTTTTTTTTTCCTGGATGGTCGCGATTTTTTAGACCAATGACCACCCTGTCCTTCCTGGTCCGTCCTATCCCCTTGTTTTTCACTGCGGAACCCTTTTCTTTTGAGGCCTGACCTCCTTTTTTCACTACCCTCGACCCTGCTCTAGAACCACCACGTGCACTACGGCGCTTGATGTCATCAAATATCTGTGCATATTGAATTGCCTCTGCTAAGTCTTTAGGCTGTAAGGGCTCTACGTACTCAAGGTAATCATCTTTGAGGCCTCTCTTAAAGCCTCGCAATGTCTGGAATGCATCGATTCCTTTTAGCTTGAGTACTATCTCCCTGTAGTTTGAGATGTATTGAGTTAGGGATTTGTTCTCCATCGAGCACTTGTCCCATAACTCCCAGCTTCTCTCTGCCTCATTAACAGGCATAAATTCTTTTTCGAAACATTGTTTCAAATTCTGTCCAAGTGGCAGGGCGAGTTGTCAAACTCATCCACCACTTGTACGCTTTGCCAGTTAATGAGAGGCTAGCCTCTACGGGCTGTATATGGCTAGGCTGCTGTCGCAGCGCGTGCAAATCTGACCACTTCGCTAGAAACATATTGACTGAGTCCTTGTTTCTCTCCTTTTCCTCGCCACCAAAACTAGGCGGCTTTAAGTCTTTTAACAACGACAAAGTTGTCGCTACGGACGGCCCCGCAGGCGTATCGGCCTGTACTCCTGCAACCACTGGCGAGGCTACGCTCACCCATGCTGTAGGAGCTCGGCTACCTCGAGGAGTCGGAGTACTAGCCGAGGCGGCTGTCAGTGCATCTAATCGTGTGGAGATGCTCTGTAGTATCGTGACTAAATCAACCTGGACTTTACCCATAGTGTTCAATTTGGCATTAAGATATTTAAACAGTCCACTAGAGAGCTCCGTCTCTGTCAGGACATCAGCAGGGTCCAATAGGTCATAGTCGTCGTCGTCATAATCCAAGAGGTCCTCCTCGGTCCCCTCGGCGACGTCAGTGTTCATGTCCTCTGGCTCATAGGCCAGAAAGGGGTTATCAGCCAATGCGGCCGCTGCGGGCTCGCTGGGTCCTAAGGCGGGGTCAATAGACGAGGAGGGCACTGGTGGATCACGAGTGATCGACGAGCGTGCTCCGGACCGGGCGTGTACGGCCTGACAATTCGGTCGGGGTCAAACCCGCGACGACCGAGGACAAGAGACTGGAAAAACCTAGAGAAGTAGAAGGCGGTGGGGACACACTACGCCTAGCAGACATCTTTAATTCTTGCAAAAAAAAATGCGAGAACTCGGAAATTACTAAAAAAAACGCTAATAAAATGAGCAGTGGTGGAGAGAAAATAGTCACCCCCCTTTACGGTCGCCTGTCGATTTGTGTTGCGTTGCGAGCCTCTACAAGGACGCTTCTGGGATGCTCCGATCCACGAGAAAAATGCCTGCAACTCATAACAAAAATTTAAATGATCGAGAGGTGTCTTGTCGGGATTATTTCTTGCGGGGATTATCCTTCCTCCCCAGCCGAGAGAGAGCGTTTGTTTGAATTTTTCATTTTTAATTTTATTAAAATTAAATAATAAAAATATAAAAAAAGAAATGGTTTTTTTTTCTTCTTTTCTGGCCGTTGGTGGCCGCCTGCTGGTTGGTTGGCTGGCCGTGGCTGCTTTGGCCGCCGCCGTTGGGCTGGACGCCGCCGCCGCCTGGCTGGCCGCCCATGGCTGGCC
Organism: Cibotium barometz; assembly: GCF_041138505.1. Classification (NCBI taxonomy): domain Eukaryota; kingdom Viridiplantae; phylum Streptophyta; class Polypodiopsida; order Cyatheales; family Cibotiaceae; genus Cibotium; species Cibotium barometz. Next base: position 17,014,886 of record NC_141064.1, read on the forward strand.
TGGCTGGCTGGTCGCCGCCATTGGCCTGGCTGGCTACGCAGGCCAGGTCACACAGGTAACGGCGCCTTCCCCCTGCTCTCTACATAGGTCGCCTGGCTGGCTACGCAGGCCAGGTCACACAGGTAACGGCGCCTACACAGGAGCTCCGCGCTGTTCTTGCCGGTGCTGGTGCTGCCGCCTGGACATTGTATCTTGCTGGTGGCGTTTCGTGGGGCTGGTTTTCGCCCCCCACACAACGCAGAGTTTTAACGTTGGTTTTCGCCGTGTTTCAAAGTTATCGGGTCTGCGCCCCCCACTTCTACACACAGAGTTATTTGGCTCTTCGCCCCCCCACGCTAATGGTCCTGGGCTTTTAGCCCTGGTGGGCTTGCTTCGCCCCACACATAGTTTCAGCCTTCTTTTGTGGGGTCTTCGCCCCTCCATGTAGAATTTCATCTACGACGTCTAGTATTTCAGCTATACGAGAGTGGGGCTGGTGTACGCCCCCCACACACAAGCTTCAACGGGCAGACCATTTCAACGCAGAGACTGAGAAAAAAGAACAAAACCAAAATTGCTTTGCTTACTTGCGTGGAGACTTGCTGTGTGTGACGGGGAGAGAGAGAGAGAGAGAGAGAGAGAGAGAGAGAGAGAGAGAGAGAGAGAGAGAGAGAGAGAGAGAGAAAGAGTTCTTCCCTTCAAAAATGGCTTGGCCGCTTCCCTCCACACACTTCCTTGTGGAGATAAGGGTGAGAAGATTGTGGATGAAAACCATCGAGTGGGCTCCGGTCCCCCGTTCACGTGCGGACTCTCAGGATCCCCTCGAACCACGCTCTGATACCAGTGTTAGATATCCGTAACGCCGCTACGGGCGTTACCACAAGAGGGGATGGCCTCTGGCTCACCACCCAGCCATAGAGGAAGAATGAGGATTGCCCCTCATCCCCCAGGCTATATAGTGTGTGGCCTACCGTCCACACTAGCCTGGCCGCCCATGACTCCGCATGGGCGTCCGGTCCGTCATCGGTCACAGGCGTTACAGCCTACGTGACAAGAAATCTCTAGAAGGGCTACTTTTGGCTTTTGGGGACGTGAAGAAGAGGAACACACAGAAAATCGAAGAAGAGATTGAGAGTGCGAGTGTAAGTGTGAGTGTGAGATTTTCATGAGAGAGAGAGAGTGCGAGTGAGATAGCTCAGGGGTGGTCGGGTGGTTCGAACTCTTTCCTTCAATTGTCATATCAGATTATTGTAAGATTTCTTGATTATATACAGAATTGTTCTCTTTCTGCCTCAAATAAGATTGTGCAAAATTCTATTTTTCTTGAATTGTATTGTGATTATTGAGTGGGAGCGTCACATAGAAGCATTGAGCACCAATGGGATTTTGAAATTGAGTGCATTGTATGACCATTTGAAAGTAACAATGCAACTATTCCAGACGATACACATGCCAATGCAACTTGATTCTCTCCATGTAATCGAGATAGCAAGGCATTATAAAGATATGTTTTGCCTGGTCCATCGAGGAAAAAGACACCACCCTGGTTCCAAGAAATAGCCTCAAGGATAATATCAAATGCTCTTGATTGATAACTATTGAAAATGGACAAATCAACCTGTTGAACATAATCAAACATCATCTCTTCCATTAGCAAACCATTGTTGTGACAGTGGCAACACTTGATCTATCAGGAATAGGCAACCCTTCAAAATCATGTAGCCACTTTCCATACTGTTGTAAGAGGTCTTGCATTTACAAAACAGAGCTTGATTATTTGCCATAAAATGACAAACACCAACATCGGCACACCCTCTCTGCAAGGAATGGAAAAAATCATCTCAAAGTTCAGTGGAGAATTTATTCCAAAGATGTCCAGGGTATATAGGATCACAAAAAACCGTTATAATGACAAACAATTGACGCAGTTGGAATCCTGTTTTCTGAAATGCATCTTCTTGGAGACACATATACCACTCCTCATCGCTCTCCATCATTCCTCTCGCTTCACATGCAGCCTTAAAACAGGGATGCAAATGTCCATTCACTATTCTTAAATCCTCAAAAGATTTACAGCCTTTGCACACTGTAAGTAACATGCGTAAGTAATATTGCTCACCTGCACTCGGACTAACATTATACATATGTCCAATTATATTTTCCCTTTTCCTTTTAGTCCATGATCGAAGAGCTAAATTCCACACCCACTTGCAAGGGAAATCAACATATAGCAAGCTATTTGCATCCACATACAATTCATTAGCTCCTATGAACCATTCAGTCAAAGATGTTCTTTAGTTTCTGTCACAACTAATCACATCATGTAAATCATCCTGGTCATTGAATATCACATTATTGTGCATGGGAGATGGACATGCAACCTTTCTATATCAGGATTTTCATCATGCAAATCATATTGGTATAGTGCCAGCATCTCTGACGTAGACATGTACCGTGCATCCAAATATTGACAAACCTCATCAATAACCCCGTGTGTATCTTGCAACTCTATAGTAGCTCTATCATGTCCTTTGTATACATACTTATACAAATACTTTATGGCTGTAATGGTAGAGCATACTTCTATGTTAATATGGGCTTTGTACCTCATAAAGAGAAAAGGGTATGGAACAACCCATTGACTATCCACCTTTACGTGGATGAAACCACCATACGTCTTTCTGCATGTAAGTTGGAGATCCATTGTCATCAACGCTTCAAAAACTTCCGAGGGTACCGATGTTTGCAACTCTCGTTAACCATGCAAGGAGAGCGCATATTTAGTTCCCCGCATGGTCCATGGACATTACAATGACAAATTGTGTTATGCAACTCAGGAAACATCGCCTTATCAGGAAGTTCAGCACATACCAACATATCATAGTGAGCAATCTCAATCGGTTTACATCCACTTTCTAATATCAATAATCTATGTGCATGTGGCAAGCCTCTTTTTTAAAAATTAATAACAAAAACAAATCCTAATACCCTTCCAAATATTACGTTTTTTAACCAATAAGTGCATCATGTCCTTATGCTTCTCATAAAAGACCCATGCTGTCAAGTCAGGTCGATCTTGAGTAACTTGACATGGCAGTAAAGCATTGGTTATTTCATCTTGCTCAGGATTGTGAGTAAAGATAAAAGGTTAGGTCTTCCCATCTTCCTAACAATTGTCATTGAATCCTAGTACAATTAATGCATATATCTAGCCCTCCCCCGTATATGTAGATGGTAGAACTACCCTGCGTCCAGCAATGCCATAGACTCTATTGACCCCATCGCTTGAATTAACCATATATGCAAGACCTTGGCATACTTTAGCATGCAATGCTTTCTAATTATTGTGTATCCATACTAATGTACATTCTTCCATGCTACTATATGCATCAACAATGTTGCAAAAGTCGACCATCGCGCAGAAGATAGGCATTTGTATCTTCTCTTATTTGTAGTCTATATGCGTAATATTGTCATTGAGTTACGGTCTTTGTCTCCTCATTTGAACCTTGTCTATTCCTACCATTGAGTGGAATTCCAACATGCCAACCATCCTCTCCTCGAGGAAATAGAAGAACATATAATAGAGGCATATATGAATGGTGCAGGTTAGATATTTTTTTTATAGCACCTGTGCATGACATTATTTGAGCATCTCTATGCCCCACATGAAAATCATCTCCTTGACCCGGCGGCATGATAGCCATCACCTCACTTCCTGTAGGAACCAAGTATTGCCTTAAAGTTAGTGAGATGACCATTCTCAAATCTGCATGTGGACTTGACTGCAACATTTCTCTCATTGTATGAAGTGCATAGGCATACGGATTATATACATACATCATTGTTTGAAACCTCTCAAGTACATTATATACATACATCATTGTTTGAAACCTCTCAAGTACATTATGATTTAAAGAAGGCTTCCCATGAAGTCTATTCTCTAATTCATGCTCTGTATCATACACATATAGTTGGGTAAATCGAGGAGCCGCATCTCGTGTTTCATCAGGTATTACAAAACCAACACCATGATAGGTAGTACCATGGATTCGAAAATTGAATACTCCTCCCCCTCTAGTGAACTGATTATCCAAGTGAGCACCTAATGAAACGAATGCCAAGGCATTATTATAAGAGTTTACATTCTTTCTGTATTCCTTACTTGCATTATCATTACCAAGTAACAACTCAACCAATGCAGGAGGTGGATTTTCGAAAGGTAGTAAAGAGACATTCCCACTTCCACAACAGTGTTTGCCCACATATTGTTTTAGCTTTCTTGACACCTCACATTTTGAAATTAGTGCACCATAAAAATGGCACTTATAAGAAAGGACTCTTAATGACTGAAGAGTACAATCTCTGGAATATACCACCATAGTTGCTAGGTGCTTAACATTCTGAGGAAACGAAAACACACGCCTTATAGAGTGACATTTGGATTTAATATCTTTCGCATCGCCAATGACACAGCAGCAAATAGAATGAAAATTATCATCCATAGGTAGCTCATTTAAATCAAATGAAAAATAACATCCATAGGTAGCTCATTTAAATCAAATGAAAAAGGGCCTCATTCCATATCTCTATGTGCCTGAGCATTCGAATGTTCATTGATAGGTTCTTGAAGTACCATAGCATTGGCAATTGCTCTGTTTCTTGAATCTAAGTGGATTTCACCACCATGGAATCCTCTATGCTTCTCCTTATTTTCAACCCTTCCAAAAGTTTCATTTTCATTTTCATTAACGTAATCCGTTATACAAACAACATTTTGTTTTTGAATGCAAGCCCTTATCCGTTAGCGATTACGGCGAGACACGTGTTGCATCCAAAATTCAAAGTCGACGAACTTGGTTCAAACTTAAGTATATACAGCTCCTAACTATCTTCAACCTCAAGTATATACAGCTCTTAACTATCTTCAACCTTCTTTGAAACACAAAATAATTAATACTAACTTTCTTTTTATAAACATTCTTAACTTCAAACAACAACATAATATTACCTTATTACTTTTATTCTACTTCAATAGCCATTATCACACATGCGACCCTACTCCAGATAGACTCAACTCAATAACAATGTAATTCTTAGAGAAGTTTTTAATACATAAGTGAGTATAACATATACAATCCATCTCCTATAGAGATAAATGGTAATAACATATACAATGAGAGAGAGAGAGAGAGAGAGAGAGAGAGAGAGAGAGAGAGAGAGAGAGAGAGAGAGGAAATAGATGTTGAGACACAGGAAAAAAAAGTGCGAGAGAACAAAATAAAAGAGAGAAGTATTAAATTTGAGAAAATAGAAAATTCATAAATATCGCCAAAATGGAGAGCCAAATATGAAAGCTGCAATACAATTGGTCCCTTGAGTAAAGACATCATTACTCTCACAAAATCTCTAAGGAACTACATGAACTTCTAACATACGGCTTATCTTTTTTATAATAGCATTGAGTCGATTAACAAATAATAAATGAAATGTTTCTAGCTTAGGTATCAAAACATATCAATATTATAAACTGTTTAGACTTTGCAACACACTCCATGAGATAGAAAGAGATATAGAGAATATTTTGATGTGCTCTCTCTCTCTCTCTCTCTCTCTAGCTAACCAAACATATGAACAAAAAAGAAATCGTTATCACATATTGACAACAAACACGCAAATAGATAAAGACAAAAAGGGCAATAAAAATACTAACCTCAAGTTGAAGAGGGAAATGGATTCGAAAACACCAACTTTGATGCTATCGTCCTTGTGCTTGCTTCTACACAATCACACAGAGAAGCTTAAAAAATAATAAACTTATGATCTATCTATTATTCTCACCTAGTCCTAGCTACATTTCACACTAAATACACAATAAAATGTTGAAATATACAAGTGAAAAGGGTGTGTGTGGGAACAAGCTCTTGGATAGAGGCTGTAAAAGAGGAGATGTAATTGTGAAAGAACCTGTGAAAAGGTTAGAAGAATCTACTGGGAGAGAATAATGGGTAGCATGAGGGAATTTAGGAGTGTGGAGATATTCTGGGAGATATTCAAGGAAAAGAGAAGAGGTGGAGAGAATCAGGCAAGAGGTGGAGATATTCAGGGAGTGAATCATGGAGAAATCAATGGGATTAGATGCTTGATGTAAACTCTATAAATTGAGGCATAGCCCTAATGAGAACTTGCTGGTTTTTGAGTATCCATGCCTACATTAATCTATGTGCTAATTATTCATTAATTACGTCTTAATCACTCGCTAATCACTTTGTTAATTATGTTGATTCTAGTGTTTGATCCACCATAGCTCATCATTTAGCTCAAATTTCAACATGGTATCAGAGCCATGCCTAGAATCAACCAGATTTATGAGCCCATTAGTGGATTAATCAAGATTAGTAGGTAATTAGCAAAAAAATCAGTTTTTAGTGAGTTTTTCATCTTCCCCTTCACCCCCAGCCAGTGGAGGGTCTCTAGCACCTTGCACACATCAAATTAGGGCAAGCCCTTCTAGCATATGGTAGCCACTTCAAAGCTCTTCAATCCTATCCAAACAAAAGCATAAACCGTCAAGCGATGAGGGAGAAATCGCTGTTTTGCTGGGTGCCATTTTTCTGAGCTATTTTTGACATTACTCCTTGCTCAAATTAAATTGCTTCAATTCCTCCTAGCCCAAGGTGTAATCAAGCATGCTCTACAAGCTGGTGAAGACAGAAATCAATTTTATCAAGTCTATAGAGAGATCCAAGCTCTTCATCAAATCTGCAGGTGACTTTGGTAAAACAGAGATTAAGCTTTCATTATTTGGTCAAATCTTGTGTTTCTTGGCTTAATCCTCTACTAGACTCATTGCTATTAATGCTTTTGAAAGCATTTGAGCTCATTTGAAGCTGAAGGCACCAGATCTGAGCTCCCCGCATACTCTGTTTTCTGCACACAAACCAGAGCATTAATTTGCTAATCAATGATTAATCAGTGCTAATCACTATACTTTGGTGCAATTGAGGGTTCAAATTAACCATTAGGTATCTGATACAGATCCCTAAAGCTTCAGATTGCAAATCGGAGTTGGTTTGATACTCCAACCATCCCGTACAAATTGGTTACTCTCAATTTAATGTAATTTCTGGTGATTTTATGCTGATAAAATTATTGTAATCATCTATTAAACACCAGATTGAGTTGTAAAAGGGTAGACACTGCCCTTGAATCTTGAATTTGGATCAAGAGGTAAGACCCCCTTCACATCACCATGAATTCAGCACAGGAAATAGCCAAATTTAATGGAGAACAGTTTTATACATGGCAAACAAAAACCATGTATTTGCTGATGAGGAAAAATCTGTGGGGATTAGTTGAAGGGAGAGATGAATGCCCAGAGAGAGGGGAAAATGAGTGGAAGAGTAGGAATGAAAAAGCATTGGGGCTTATTGCACTCAGTTTAAATGATGAGATCATTCATCATATCACATGGATACAGTGGGCAAAAGATGCATGGGATGAACTCAATAAATTATTTGGTACACAAGCAAAAAATTCCAAGATAAATCTATTAATGCAATTCTACAAACTGGACATGAAGGAAAGTGAACCTTTAATCACACACTTGAACAAATATAAAAGCATTAAGCAACAGCTAGCAGCTATTGGCAAAAAGGTAGAAGATGATGAAGCATTAGCTGTACTTTTGAAGAGTGTGGACAAAGGAGATTATGAAAACATTGTAGCAACACTAAAGAATGTACCTGAATTGAAGATACACGAGATAGAAGCAGCTCTACTAGAGCAAGAGAGCAGAGGCAAAGAGAAGAAAGAGCTCGACTCAACAGCAGGAGAGGAAAAAGCATTCTTCACCCGAGGAGGATTCTCTCGAGGACGAGGACGAGGAAGAGGCAGAGTAGGAGGGAGGACCTTCACTTGCCACAAATGTGGAAAGCCAGGACACATGGCGAGAGACTGCTACAGCAAACCCAGTGAAGAAGGAACGACATCGGCAAACTTCATGGAGGCTCCAAGAGAAGTGGAGTCGGATCATCTTTTCTGAGAGAGAGAGAGAGAGAGAGAGAGAGAGAGAGAGAGAGAGAGAGAGAGAGAACCCACAACCCAATGTAACCTGCCCCAATAAAGTAAAACCACCTCTGAGCCACCGATGATGTAGGCCAAGTGGTAGATGTATGTGTGAGCACTTTAGTCAAGGTCACGGGCACTTATAGTAGCCTTGGACACATAGAGAGAGAGAGTGTCAAGGACTATGGAGTTTAGGGACTTGAGGCACTGGTCGCGGGCTATCAAGTAAGAGGGAAACTTGATACAGGGTCTAGGTGTGTTAGGATTATTCACTTGAGGAGAGGTGTTGAAATATACAAGTGAAAAGGGTGTGTGTGGGAACAAGCTCTTGGATAGAGGCTGTAAAAGAGGAGATGTAATTGTGAAAGAACCTGTGAAAAGGTTAGAAGAATCTACTGGGAGAGAATAATGGGTAGCATGAGGGAATTTAGGAGTG